>NW_007727640.1:188763-190587 GCF_000696425.1 Galeopterus variegatus
TTTTTGTTCCAAAAAGATAACTCAACCTTTGGACACAAGGTTAGCATAGAACAGAAGCTAGCAGTCTCATTGTTCTGAGGATAACATATGCATGTAGGTGTTGAGATCATGAACCTGGGAGTTAGAGAGCCCTGGCTTTGAATCCTGGCTCTGAAATTTACTAACTGGATGTTTTTGTATGAGATGGATAGTCTCTCAGATCCATGGTTTTGTTAATTTTAATATGTGAATAATTCAGCCTACCTCAAGAAATGATTGGGAAGATTAAATTAAGTAATGCAGATAAAGTACTTAGTTCAGTGCCTAGCTTATAATACAAACATGATAGCATATAGCATCGATGATGATGGTGATAATGATAATGATGACGATGGAGCAGAAGACAACCAAGATGAAAATATTGATAAGCACTGGTATTGATAAGCTCAGTGATTTTCTCTCTCTCCCGCCCAACTCCTATCTCCAACTGTGTAATGCTATCCTGAAGCCTCTTTTGATAGATAGATAGATAATTACCTTGAAAATAATAGAACCCCATCCCTACAGGACAAAACTCTTTGAAAAGTGTTTTAACTGCTACTCACAACTTGAAATTATTCCTCCATAGTCCCTAGGCCAGGCCACCCTTTGAACAAGAGCTTTTGCTTACAAGAAGGTTATTTGCTTTCACAAAGCTAACAGGCCCAGACAGGGACATAACTTGGATAATATCTTGGCCTCACTAGCACCACCTCATACCCAACTGAGCTAAATAATCTGACATAAAGGATGAAGGAAATCCCAAACTAGTCCCTGGGTTATTTTCTTTGACTCCACCATAGAACTGGCTGCAAGAAATATTTTTATGATTTGAGTCCTTTTTTTAATCCTCAGTGATTTTTCCTTTGGAATGTTTTTCTTCCAATTGCAATGGCTCCTTGGGCGAAGGCTTAGGAAGGTGGTAACATGCCTTCCTGGGACTTAGGAATAAACACTCCATTTCATTGTGATGATCTAATGGGCACAAAAATACAAATGTCAGAGAAAAATGAAGAAGTTAGGACAATTTGAAAATCAAAAGGGAGAGCCCCAAATAGTAAATGACTTCACTTTGTAATTATATCTTCTTTGTACTATGAAAAATATCCATTACTCTATCCATGAGAAATGGATATCTGCAAGACACTATTTTTTCACATACTTTATCTGAGGGGTTTTAATGCTCTAAGATGGTAGAATTTCAGCACACTAGATGATGTGAAGGCTGTGAATAACATGCAGCTCAAAATATGTTGAGAAGAATCAAAGCAACATGTTAGCATTTGACACTACTGTCAAAGACTTGGCTTCTGTCTTGGCAAAGGATACTTAACCTGTAGCTATTCCAACTTAGTAAGATGTGTCATAAAATGCTCACTCAGCAACAGGGCTTTCGAAAACCCTAATAAATCTAAATGAAGTCAAGACCGAATTTTCAGACAAGTATCTCATCATATGACATTTTTATTTAGGAGTCAGAACACAAAGGACTGTCTTAAAATGAAGTCAATCTAGCATTTGTATTGAACAATTGATTCTTTAGATCTCAGCTACTTTGTGTTTTGCACACGCTCACATTTTGCTAAGGGTTGGAAGTTATGTGTTCAGTGCAAGTAACAAAAACCCTGGGAAATGTAAATGGAGTCATTTGAGGCAAACGTGAGTGTTGCTTCTCTGCTTTGAACCATTTTGGTGGGAAGCCTGATTAAAAAATGAATTTTTAAATGATAATTTAATAGTTTAAAATAATAATTAGCACTTCCTGAGCATTTCTGACTGCCTGGCATTGTTGTGTGAGCACTTTGC
>NW_007727640.1:191464-203769 GCF_000696425.1 Galeopterus variegatus
ATAATAATTAGCACTTCCTGAGCATTTCTGACTGCCTGGCATTGTTGTGTGAGCACTTTGCGGGCATATCTCATTTAATTAGCACAACTCTTTGAACCCGATAGCCACAATGAAGGGAGAAGAATGACTTGTTGAGCTACTAACTTTAAATGGCATCATGGGAAAGGAACATTCAAACCTCCCAAATACTGTTAAAAAAAATTATTTATTTATTTCATTTGGCACCCTCTAGTGCGAAGGATAGGGAAAGCACTTTCCAACCAAAACTACTTTTATATTTCATTCATTCATCATTCATTTATTCCATGAATATGCACTGATTATTATGTACAAGACAGTATGAGCAGTGCTGGTATAGAGCAAGGAATACTGAAGACGTGCTTCTACCTTCAAGGAATGTATAGTCTAGTATGAGACAGACAACAAAAATAAGATAAAAAATGTGCAATTGCAAGTTGTAATGAGGGCACTGCCTGAAACAACTCGGGTCCTGTGATAGAAAATAACAGGCAGCCCCTAGGTGGACAAGTGTCGAGTCAGGCTGCAGAGCACTACAGACAGGGATCAGCCTGCAGAAAGGTGCTGAAGTGCACAGAGGCTTGTTATATTTGGGAAGAATTCCACCATGGCTGGAGCATATGAGGAAGATGTACAAGTTTAGCTTGGACAGAGAACCAGGACTCCAAGAAGACGAACACAGTTGAAAGTATTTTTCCTAAGTGTAAAGGGAAGCAGGCAAAGAGATTAGGCTGGGACATGAGCTGAGATTCACGTAAGACCTCCCTGGCTGCTCTGTGGAGAAAGGCTTTAAGGGGAATAAGGCAGTGTCTTATCCTTACTGGAGAGAGACGAGTAAGAAGGCTTTGTAGGAATCGAAGTAGGAGATGGTAGTAATTTGGACTGGATCAGAGGTTCTCAACTGGGGGAGATTTGTGGCCCCCATGGGACATTTGGCAATGTCTGGAGACATTTTTGTGGAGGAAGAATCTTACTGGCACTCTCTCCAGTGGAGAGAGAACAGGGGTGCTGCTAACATCCCACAATGCCCAGGACAAAGAATTGTGTGGCTCCAAATGTTGACAGTGCAGAGGTTGAGAACCCTAGGCAAGAGGTTTGGCGATACTGATAGAGGTAAGCAGAGAAATCTAAATTTTTAAACTATGGAATGAAGAGAATTTAGTGATAGATTAATACAGAGTGGTGAAGGGAGCGAGGTATTGGGCATGACTCTACAGATTTCCGGCTTGAGCAAAGGTGAGGTGTCATTTACTAAGATGGGGTGAAATGTGGGAGGAGCCAGATCTCCAACAGGGAAGATATAAAAATCTCAACTTTGAATGTGTCACGTTTGAGATGCCTGTGAGATAGTCAAGTGGAAATGTCAAATAAGTTGACTTTCTGAGTCTAGAGCTCATTCATAATTGTAATAGCAATTAAATTTATTGAACAGTTAAAATGTGCAGGCATCTTTCTAAGAATCTTTTGTACATTATTTTATTAATCCCACGCATAGTAAAGGCCCACATTCATTCTTTGAATTCTCTTGATGCATCCTTAAGTTTCCAAATTATGAGCCAAGGATATCATTGTAGTCTTCAAAACTTTTCCTTCAACATAGGAATATATTGCTGTAAGCTAACAGTAAATATTATGCCTTCTCTGATAAAACAGAACATGTTTTAAGATAAAACATCCTAACCACCATGCCATCAAAAATATTCAAAATTATATTTACCACTGTTTAAATACTTTTCATTATTTTTATTTTAGAAAACATCCTGAAATTATTTATCTTCCTTATTGTCTCTGGTTGGGATAAAATAGCAAAGTTTTGTCCTGAAGAGGACACTATGTAAAAACTATAAGCATGATTTCTAGAAACAATTAAGTATTCCAAAGGAGCCTTCTGCCATTTAATATTCTTTCAAAGCCATCTGGCCCTCCATTTTCTTGGCCAAATGATACAATGTCTTCAAAACACATTTCTAGTATTAGCAGATGCTGCTAACCACAGTCAGGAAGCCTAAACGAATGGAACCACCCCGTTCTCAGTTATATGATATGTAAGTCAGCCTGTGATACTCATGATGGATGTCTGGGAACAGTTTTGCTTATTTAGTCTGAGAGAAAGAATCTTAAATAGCAGGGCTATGAAAGCTCATATTGTTACTTTGAGTCCTCCTGCAGCTGTAAGGTCCAGCTAGGCCTTAGTAAAATGGGACTCCAGTTAGGAATTTGTTAGCAAGGCCAACTCCTGGTAGGGTATATTTGTAATTTGGCCTAGGCCTAAAGTTTCAGGTCAACTTGCATGAAAGTGGAAAATAAAGCACTTTGTTCATTGGAGAAGGAACTACTCAGCTCAGAATCCAGGAATACAACTGACTCGTGATCCTCACAGAGTAGTCTATCAGAGATTTTTCTCCAGTTGCTTATAGCTCCACTCCACAGAGAACATGACAGAATTATGTCAGATGAGAAACAGTATTCATCCCTCTGCAGGGAGAGCAAAGGTTCGAACTGCATATGGCAATATATCTTATGTTTTGTTGGGTTCTAGGCCTCCCGGTACCTTTGCAAAAAAATGTTCTAGAATTTCTAAATTCTATAGTTGGCTAGACCATATCGAAAATCCCTTCCTAGAGTCAACAGCCTTTCCTGCCTGCCTCTCATTACACAACTTCCTTAGCTGTTCCAAAAGTGGCCTGGGGATTTTTTTCCCCCCTAGGGAAGGAGGCGGGTCAGGAAGCAGAGAAGCAAGATAAAAAAAAAAAAAGCAGAGTTCTGTGCCTGCTGGTCCCATTTTCAGTCCCTCTACTGAAATTAGCCACATGTGCTAAATAATTTCATAGCACCTAGATATTTGCCCCCAAGGTCTTGAGTCAACTTGCAAGGGCTCCCTGATAGGAGAAATGACTCTCTTATTTCAATTGTTCCAAAAGAGTATTTCACATAAAACTGTATACAATGCCTATAGAATGTTTTGGGATTGAAACTTCAAGATAGTGTACTGTTCTAACTTGTAACATGTTCTTTACTTTCCCACCCATCCTTCTGGAGGAGAGGATCTTTTCTTCTTTGGAAAGGGGGGCATCCATGGTATTTGCAATTCCACAAAAATATATAATTGATAAATTCTTAACAAACAAATGTGCAAAGTGCAAGTCTACCACTCAGGAATATAAAATACAAATTTTACTAAAAAAGATTAAATTCTACTAATTTTGAAACTTGTATTCTCCCTCCTTTTACCTCTTAACCCACATTTTAAAAATTTGTTGACCCCTGGTTTTGTGTGTCTGGTAGTTACAATTGAATATCATTAGCTCTCCCTGGGACACCTGTGTCCTGTTGTATGGTGGGAAATTAGTCTGATCCATAGGTAAAGAAAGAACTAACTTTGACGGAGCTCATACTTTGTACCCAGCCCTATGCCAGCTGTTTACACCTGGTGGTCAACTCATTTAATCAGTAATGTATAATGAACTCATGGACATTTTCACACTTGGGATGAATAATTTTCTTTAATCATAGAGTAATACCTGCTTATTAAAGAGATTTAAGCAAAAATGAAAACAAGATGGGGAGAGGACACAGTCATGATCCCATTCCCCAAAAGTAATCATTGCTCAGTGTATTTTCTTACAGTAATTTTTCTATGTTTAGGGTTTTCTTTAACACCCTAAACGATACATGTAATTGTAACGATACATGTAATTATAATATACATATGCTACATACAATTATGCATAATTGCAGTAATAATATACATAAAATGATTTTAAATCACTTTTTTGGTCAACACTAAAAATGCTTCTTTTTTTTTTTTTTTTGGTATTGGTATATTCTTTTTAAACAGCTGCACTTTATTCCATCCATGGCAAATTTGTCTTAATCACTCTGAGGTTGAACTTGGACATTTAAAGTAACTTACATAGGTTAGAAGGAAACAAAAACCAAAACTTACACTGTCTTTTTAAGTTAAAAAAGGAAACCCAAGTTAGGCCATGAAAAGAAATTAAAGTCTTTTTAAAAATATTAATATTCTTTCATTTTTAAAGTATCCTATAGTCCATACATGATTGAGAATTTTATTAGGCATATAAAAATGCATTCAAATTAATAAATGTGACTGATATACATTCTCAGTTCCCTTCCCACCAAAAAATAACTTTATTGAAACCTAAATTCCTTGAGTTCCATATGCACTTTTAAAAGATAGCTAAGAAAGTATAGCAAAGAGATATGGAAAGCAAACCACTGTTCCTCTCACCAAACACAGAGCAACAAGCACCACTGGCAACATCCTTTGCTGGAAATAGTGATTTGACTTAATACAGTAGTTTGTTGGCGCTGCCATAACAAAGTACCACAGACTGGATGGCATAAACAACTGAGATTTATTTTCTCACAGTTCTGGAGGCTGGAAGCCCAAGATCAAGGTGTAGGCAGGTTTGGTTTCTTCTGAGCCCCCTCTCCTTAACTTGCGGATGGCCGCCTTCTCGCTGTGTCCTCACCTGGTCTTTCCTCTGTGTCTAAATATCCTCTTCTTATAAGGACACAGTCATATTGGATGAGGGTCCACCCATATGACCTCATTTTACCTTAATCGCCTCTTCAAAGGGTTCTGTGTTCAAATACAATCACATTCTGAGGTACTGGGAGTTACAGTTTCAACATATGAATTGTGGAGGGGACACAATTCAGCCCATAACACTTCTGATAGATTAGCAATGACAAGATCTCTCCTGTTTTCTTTCCTGCTAGGATGTCTGATTAACAAAGAATCTTCCTTTTAAAAAAAGAAAGAAAAACAGATGTGGCTCCTCTCTAACACTCCCCAGCCTACACCACCAAGAATAAGAATTTTTTGACGTTATTTTCTTCATTTGAAGTATCAGATCACATCTGCACTGGGCATGTTTTCAAATCTTGGGCAAGATCTCAGAATAGTAAGGGGCACAACTTTTGCACTAAATTCCTTTAAGAAATAGACTTGCAGACTTGCAGCAATTTCAAAACAAAGAAAGAAAGAAAGGAAAGGAAAATGCTGATAGAAGTGCTGCTGCTGACATACCCTTGAGGCCATTCTTTCAAACCATCCCCCTGGTACTTGATGCCACAAAACCACTGTCCTTTGACAATCTCCCAATTGTCTGGCCCAGTTGGGCCCCAGACCAAAACTAAACACTATTTTCTTCTTGGGACCTGATTGTAGCATTTCCTACTGAATCTAAGAACCTAAAAATCTTCCCTGAAATGTATCCTAAATAACATATCCTAAAATAACATAATAACATATCCTGAATAACATCCTATAAAACATAAAGTAAAACATCTAACTTTGTAAAGATTTTGTTAAACACCAACTACCTAAACTTTGATGTAAGAAATAAGTCGATTTTAAGTGGAAATGGTCCAAAGAAGGCTCTTCTTTGAAGAAATGGCCGCTGGCTCTTTTGTTCTTTGATTTTTGCAGGAGACACGGTGAGAGATTTTGTATCCCTTTCCGTATCTTTTTGTGAAATCTAATCCTGTTTTGCTAGAGGTTGCCTTCCCTGTTCAGTCTGCCATGCCAGTGGGGGTGAAAAGTTGCATTTTAACCCAGCACAGAGCTTGAGAAAGTTTATTCACATGGTACTGCTGAACAAAGTCAGTCTCCCTGTGATGGCCCCAGCTCCTAGATGAAATATCCACTTTCCCTATGATGTTATCATAAATATAATACCAAAAGATTACTATATTTTGGACAAGGTGACTGATTTTGAATTTCCTAGCTCTACTGAAATGAAAATAAAAGACTACTCAGTACTGTAATGGGAACATATTTGGCAAGCCTATTTTTCCTTTCTTGTGGATGGGAATAGTAGGGGTTGAAATGTAAGACTCTTGGGTCTTTTCATGTTTCCTTACTCTTGGCTGACCAAATGCAAACCTGATTCACCTGTATGGGTCATAGAAGGCCTTCCCCTGGTTAGGAGACTTCAATCTTCACCTACATACTCCATTAAAATATAAAAAGAGGAACCCCACTGACCAGACCAAATGTAGTTATCTCATGCTAATTAACTTTCTCCTCCTCCATGGCCCAAGCATGTGCTGCAAACCCCAAGGTGCCCATTTTGCAAGAAAACGTGGTCCCAAGTGGAAAATTTGAGTTGATGGAAATCTCTAGAAAATTGGCTCATGAGCAATTGCCTACCAGTATGGGTCAGTAACATCAAATTTATTTAGAATACTGGTAATTTAAAATATTTGTAAGTTAACTATTAAATGTCTGTGTTCTAAATTTTATTTTCTATGAGGGCAGGGATGGATTGAATGAATGAAGAATCAAGTAAAAGAATAAATAAAAGCACCATAGAAAAAGTACAGGATTTGGATGTTGAAGCCTTACCTATGAATCTTAAAGGTTTCATTCTCTTGTCATAAACGATGACTTTTTAAAATGATGCCTGTGTTCCTTACATCATGCTAAGTATTTTAATCTTCACGTTTCTCCTCTGAAATAAAAATAGCTAATATTTCTGAGAGAGTCGTCTGGGATCCTGTCTCTTGGCTGACCTACCATCCCGGTTTGCTTAGGATTGACAGTGTTCCTAGGATATGGGACTCCAGACACTAAAATTGGGAAACTCAGGAAAATTAGGATGAGTCGGTCCTGCTGCAACAATGAACTAACTGCTTTTTATTCATTTTTATTTGATCTAATCCTCACCAAAGCCCTATTAGATAAACAGATACTTTTATTATCCTCTTTTACTGATGAGGCTATGGAGGCACAGTCACGCTAAGTAATAAAAACTCAGGACTATCTTGTGGAGGAGCCCGAGGACTAGCCATCAGAGTACTGCACTGCCTCCTGTCAGTATAATAGGAACCACAGTGACCCACCTCAAGGGTCTCACCTGGCCATTGAGATGATGATAATGAATTCACGTGCACCGTTTTACTGTCTGCAAAGCCCTTCCTCATGAAACCCTACAGTGAAGGGAGGCCACTAAAACCAGGTTAGGTCAGCCTCTGTTGACCTCCAGTGGAAATTTTGTGGCCCATTACTCTGGGCTCTGGTCAACCATTTTCTCACATGTGTTTTTAGAGAAGACACACAGAAAATAGGAGAGGAAGGCAACAAGAAATCAATCTTCATCAGCAAGTTATTTCCTCCAAGAGGACTTTTTGATCATTATTATAACGAAACACATTTCTTTCTCCAAAGTCTGTGCTAAGGTTGAGAGAACAACTTTAACAGAAGAATAAATGAGTGTCTTAAAGTGGCAAGGTTGTAAATTGCCCATCAGGTCTAAGGATTCATGGTTGGTTGCATTCTTTTTATTTATCTCTGAGCGTTCCCTGGTCCTCCACCTGGAATTGCCCATACTAATATGTATTTTTCATTTCAGCCAAACCCTGAAGTTACATGCAAGAGGAAATTTAATAAGCAGGGTTAGACAGATGCATTCAATGAATGTAGTAAACCTTTCCCCAATAGCAGTTCAAGCAAGCTTATATACTTTAATTGAAAATAAATGCTGTGTAAATGAAGTATATAACTACATACCTTGTAGACCCTTGAAGAAAATGAATTGATTTTAAATTACACCTGATGAAATACCACATTTTTAATATGTGATGATTTTTACGGGCACCTTTTTGGCTCCCCAGTGCCTTTAAAATTGGGCACAAACACCTTCTCTTGACTGTCAAGTCTTTCCTCAGCATATTTCCAATTTATTTTTTTCTGTTCCCTAATCTTCTTGCCAAGCTGGACTTCCTATACTATCTTATCTGCATGCCTTTGTTCAGGCTCTAGCTTCCTCCTGCAACCCCTCTCCATCCTTCACCTGCACCTGTGAAACTTGTAATGAACATCTTGTTATTCACAGCCACCCAGCATCCACTTCTTCTCTTTTTCAGCTTTATAGCACCCTTTTTTCTTTTGAGGTACCACTCCTGCCCAAGCACAATCCATGGATTCTGTAGGGTTTAGTCTATCTTTCACTCCAGAGGTAGGCATTTTCTCCATACCTCTCCCATCAAAGATCTGCCTGTACATTTTTCTGGATTTATCAGAAAAAGAGCACTCTCTTTTTGCTGAAGTGATGAAGCTGGTAACGAGCAGAGTCTGAGAGAGCTGGTGTCCATTCTTATCTCTACAGAAAATAAACCCATCTGAAAACAAAGCCAACACAGGGTAAAACAGCCAAGAAATGGAGAAGTAGCTCTTTAAGGGCATCATTAGACACCCTGGATCCAACTGTGCCTGAAGCAGGATACCCCTTTTGTGGTTAGTTAAGTCAACACATTTTTCTATTTTTGTTTCAACTAGTTGGAATTGGGATTTTGTCACTAAAAACTAGAAAATAAAAATCTTGATTATGCAAAACCCTACCCATAATTACGGGTTCATCTTAAAAGTCACCAAATTTCTAAAGCTTTCTTGGCCTCAAACACTGCGTAGCCTTTTTTACTTTAAAATCCCCTAGTACTCTGTACCTGTCTATGATATATCTCATCATCCATTTTTCTATTTTTGTTTCAACTAGTTGGAATTGGGATTTTGTCACTAAAAACTAGAAAATTAAAATCTTGATTATGCAAAACCCTACCCATAATTACGGGTTCATCTTAAAAGTCACCAAATTTCTAAAGCTTTCCTGGCCTCAAACACTGCGTAGCCTTTTTTACTTTAAAATCCCCTAGTACTCTGTACCTGTCTATGATATATCTCATCATCTGCATTAAGTTAAAATTATTGATTGATCCCACAGGACTGTAAGCAACTTGAAGACAGGGACTGGGTCTTGTTTTTGATTTCATCACACTTTTGCACATAGTGACTGTTACTACCCATTTGTGAATTTCATTAGATCAAATTTACTTTGTACTAAAACCATTAAAAAAACAACTTAAGATCACCCCAAAATAACTTTCATACAGATTTTGCTCAGCAGTCAGAAAAAATATTGTCAGGAAAGGCAGAAAAGATATAAATATGGAGAGAAATTACTACCCATTTGTGAATTTCATTAGATCAAATTTACTTTGTACTAAAACCATTAAAAAAAACAACTTAAGATTACCCCAAAATAACTTTCATACAGATTTTGCTCAGCAGTCAGAAAAAATATTGTCAGGAAAGGCAGAAAAGATATAAATATGGAGAGAAAAGGCATAAATATGTTTATTTCTACATCTTTAACAATGTGATTACTGTGATTTATAGTGCATATAAAATCTTTTAATATCATCAGCAAGGTAGAGATTTAAAAATTAGGTGCCTACAAAGGGATGTTATATGTAAAATATATTTGGACTTTGTCCTCGGTTCCTGGCAGAGAGCTCCTAAAACTTTTGGAATTTTTTGAGTGACATGAGTGTCTTTTATGACCCATAGGAACCCCTTGTGATCACACCTGAGTTTATGCTGATGAGATGATTTAGGGAGGGGCCTAGATAGCCTCAGAGTAGGGCTGGTCACTAGCAAGACCAAGTGATTAGAGGGTTGGACCTTTCAGCCTCATCCACCAACCTCTGGGAAGTGGGAGGAGCTTCCAAATTGGTGATCACGTCAATCAGCTGTTGAGAGGGTGGCACATCTGGAGAGGGCACGGAAACTCCATATCCCTTTCCCCATGCCTTGCCCTATGCGTCTCTTCCATTCAGCTGTTCCTAAGTTGTATCCTGTATAATAAAACAGTAGTAGTAAGTAGACTGTTTGGTTGCGTTCTGTGAGCCATTCTAGCAAATTATACAATCTGAGGAGGGGGTCATGGGAAATCCTGATTTATAGCTGATCAGTCCAAAGTACAAATGGCAACTGAAGTGGGGACAGTCTTATGGAACTAAGCCTTTAATTTATAGGATCTAACACTAACTCCAGGTACATGGTGTCAAAACTGAATTGTAGCACATCCAGTTGGTGTCCATAGAATTGGAGAACTGGTTGTTGGTTTTGGAACACATCCCAGAAAAGGACTATAAATTCTTCAGGAAAAGAACAGTGAGAAAACATGGGTTTTCCAATCAGAACACCTGGATTTAATCTGGACTTTCCTGTTATGTGACTTTGGGGTGAATTCCTTAATATTTGCAACCGTCCATTTCTTAATATCTAAAATGACAAAAATAACTATTGCTGAAGGATTGTTGTCAGGATGGAGTGAGAAGACAGATGTTGTATATTAGTTATGATATAGGTCCAGCTGCTGTCAGAGAGATCCATAATATTGATGGTTCAACGAGAAAGATTTTAACTTCTCTCCCATGTAACAGAGAAGCTTACAGGTAGTCTGGGGCTGGAATGGTGGCTCCACAGTGTCACGAACCCAGCTCCTTCTATCTTCTGGCTCTGCCATCCTTGCTATGTTGTTCTCATCTTTAATTATCCAAGATAGCTTTCCAACACGATCTCATCCCTCCCATCAGAAAGGGAAAAGGCAAAGTGGAAAGTATGCTCCCTTCTCTTAAAGACATGATGAAAGTTTCCCACACTGGTTGTTCACATTCCAGTGGACAGAACGTAGTCACACACCTAACATGTAACCACATCTAGCTATGGAAGAAGTTAGAAACTGTAGTGTTTATTCTCAGCAGCAATGGCTTAAGTAATATTATGGATTTTTTAAAAAGTATTCTTATTACTAGAAATGAAGGAGGAAACTGATATTAGAAGACAACATGGGATTCATTTAAATCACCAGGCAAATTTTGTGGCATACTTGATATTACCTCTTTCCATCTCCTTTTTACTTACAGGTGTATTAAAAATTCTGTAATGTAAAAATGATAATAAATCATTTAATATTAACATCTATAGTATGTTTTAATAAAGAAATGATATATTTTCTAAAACAATATAATTAGTGAGAAAAATTACATTGTAATATATTTTTTGCATATGTCAATATCTGGATTAATAAAAGACATTTGGATTCTCAAAAAAAAGAAAAGAAAGAAGATTCTGAGTGGTATTCATTCATTGTTGGTGGCTTTGTCAATTGGCAAACTTCTGGAAAAAAATTCATAAAAATTCACAGAAGTCTTGATAACCCAATTCTTCAGGATTTATCCAAATGAAATAATACATAAGTAGAATCTGTTCATTCCAGTGTTATCTGGAAGAGCACTACTGTTAAAGTCTTGATATTCCATAGAAGTAGACCATATGCCATCCCTTCTCTTTCCAAGACCAGCTTTGAAATCCTCCTTTGCTGGTCCTAGATACCATGATGTTACCTCAATGCCTGGGCCAGTGCCAATTGGATTAAAGATTGTTAACAGGCTGGGTTCCTGGGAAACAGGCCTCAGATATTAGCACAGGAGGTATTCTGGGGATCAACACCTGTGGGGAAGGGAGGTAAACACAATTGGGCAGAAGGAAAAGTGAGCAGTAATGCTGTCATAACAAGGCTTTAGCCAACCCCACAAGGAGCTCTAGAGCAGGGATGACCCTTCAGAGGTGTCCTACATCACCTACCATTAGATGTGGGCTGCCCTTGGGAAGAAAACATGACTTTGGATGAAGAGGCTATCTTCAGGCAACAGCAAGTCCCAGGGAAGGATTCAGCTGAGAACTGTCTGCAGCCAACACTGCTCACATCTGGGAGGATGAGCACCTCAGTCCTGAAAGGGAGATCTGGGCTGCACAGTACGGTGTGCCCTATAGGGGTCAGCACTGAGCCAGTAAGATACTACAGGGGTCAGCACTGAGCCAGTAAGATACTACAGGGTCAGCACTGAGCCAGTAAGATACTACAGGGGTCAGCACTGAGCCAGTAAGATACTACAGGGTTCAGCACTGAGCCAGTAAGATACTACTGTGTATGATTCTGAAATGGGAGACAAGGAAACCAGAAGTGAGGAGGCAAGTTTGCTGCAATGTTTGAGGCAGAGTCTACAAACTCATGTAGTTCTCAAAGCCACCTGGTTCCTGATTTTCTCGATGCCTGGGTATTGAATTATTCATTGGATTTAATTAGTTTCTGTTACCAAAGGAACCTTAATAATTTTCCAACAACCCAGGAATGATTATGACTATGACAGAATAGTACATAGCCATCAAAAAGATAATAATGTGTAGAACCACAAAAATATGTCCAAGATATAATTTTAGGTGAAATTAGAACAGAAAATATTTCTCTTTGTAAATATTATAAGTAAAAGAAGTAAATACATCAAAGGACATTATTAAGAAAGTGAAAAGATAACCTACAGAATGTGAGAAAATGTTTGTGAATCACATACAAGGGTACTTCAAAAAGGTCATGGAAAGACTTGTATTGTCTTTCAATTCTATTTTTCCACAA
>NW_007727640.1:204018-205291 GCF_000696425.1 Galeopterus variegatus
TTATTAAGAAAGTGAAAAGATAACCTACAGAATGTGAGAAAATGTTTGTGAATCACATACAAGGGTACTTCAAAAAGGTCATGGAAAGACTTGTATTGTCTTTCAATTCTATTTTTCCACAAACTTTTGATGTACCCTTGTATTTGGTAAGGGTCTAGTATCCAGAATATAAAAAGAACTCTTACAACTCAGCAACAAAAAGACAACCCAATTAAAAAATGGGGAAAGAACTTGAATAGACTTTTCTCCAAAGGAGATATACAAATGTCCAACGAGCACAGGGAGAGATCCTCAACATCATTAGTTATTTAGGGAAATGCATATCAAAACCACATGAGGTACCACTTCACACCCAATATGATTGTGTGTGTGTGTGGGGGGGTGCTGGCTGGCTGAGGATTGCTATTTTAAAAAAATGAAAATTAAAAAGTGTTGGAGAAGATGTGAAGAAGTTGGAACCTTTGAACATTTCTGGTGGGCATGTAGAGTAGTTCAGCCACTGTGGGAAGCAGTTTAGTGGTTCCTTAAAAGGTGAAACTTAGAATTACCATATCATCCAACGATTCTACTCCTAGACATATACACGAAAGAAGTGAAAGCAGGGAGTCACCACAGATATGTGTATGCAAATGTTCACGGCAGCACTACTCACAACAGCCAAAATATGAAAACATTTCAAATGTCCACCTCAGTTCAATGGATAAACAAATAGCAGTTTATACATACAATGGAATGTTACTTAGCCACAAAAAGGAATAAAGTAGGGATACATGCTACAATATAGATGAACCTTGAAACCTTATTGTACATGAAAGAAACCAGATACAAAAGGCAACATACTATATAATTCCATTGCTATGACATGTCCAGAATAGGTTAAGTCCATAGGACAGAACAGATATTAGTGATTGCCAGGGACTGGGAAAAGCTGGGAATGAGGAACAGCTGCTTAGTGTGTACAGGGTTTCCTTTCTGGGTGATAAAATGCTTTGGAACTAAACAGAGGAGATAGTTGTACACACCATTATGAATGTACTAAATGCCAGTGAATTGTTCACTTTAAAATGGTGAATATTGTTATGTCAATTTCACCTCAATAAGAAAAGGTAACAAAGAAGAAAAGATAATATTGTCGGGGTAATTTGATTAGAGGCAGTTTTTTTTTTTTTTTGTCTTTTGTGTTTTTTTCCGTGTCTGGCAACGGATCGCAAACCTCAGTGTTGCCCCCGTACCAGACCGGGGACCGGCAACGGGATTGCAACCCTCGGTGTTG
>NW_007727640.1:205450-206010 GCF_000696425.1 Galeopterus variegatus
GTCTGTATGTGGGATCCGAACCCTCGGGCGGGAGCGCCGCCGCGCTTCCCAAGCGCCGCCGTGCTTCCCACCGGGCCGGCCCTAGAGGCAGTTTTTAGAAGCATTGTATCACCATATACAAATATGAGGGTGCTTAAAAACGTTTGTGGAAGGATTTGTATTATCCTTCAATTCTATTTTCCACAAACGTTTTGAAGTGCCCTTGTATGTGTGTGTATGTATATATATATAAACATATGTATTCTTTTTGATTTGGAGTAAATATTTACTTGCTTCCCAAAATAATTAAAATAGCTTAGTCTGAGAGTGATAATTCTCAGAGTATAAGTGGTAAATATACTCCATTTGGAGACAGTGCCCATAATAACGCATCCCTCGAAAATATCCCTTTATATTTAAAGTGGCTGGCAACTAGCCCTTGTCCTTGGCAGTCTCAGTTCTGTCATTTCATTAACCTCAGTTTAATGCAACCCTGCATTGTACACATTTGAATTTTCTGGACCACACTTATGTTATTTGGGCAGGGTTTATTTGTAGCACCTTTAAAAAAAGATTCTCAT
>NW_007727640.1:206815-209802 GCF_000696425.1 Galeopterus variegatus
GAAGTTTTTTATATATTTCGACAAACTGCCTTCCTATTAGGTTATCCCAATTTTCCCTTCCAACAGCACTGTATGAGTCTGTCCCATTGTTCCACAACTTAAGCAAAATGGGGATTTTCTATAATAATGATTGCCAAAGGTATTATTTTATATATTTTTAAATTTTTATTTTTGGTTAGACAATACATGATATGCTTTAAATATCATAGGAACCACAGGGTATACAGAGGACAGTTTCTCTCCTGCCCATGTATGCCATCCCCCTCTGGGGGCAATCAGTATTCACAGTTTCTTCTATATCCTTCTAACACTAATTTATGCGTTCATAAATGGTAGTAGTCCAAACACACAGTTTTGCACCTTGTATTTTCCATGGATCTACATATCTTGAAGATAGAAAGCTGCTTCTTTCTTTACTATAGTTGCATACTTTTCTTTTGTTGAATGTTATACACTTAGCCAGTCCCCTTTGATAGACATTTATGTTGCCTTTAACGTTTTATTGTTACAATGTAACTGTGAATTACCTTGTAAATATATTACATTGTCCAAAGCCAAGTGTGTGTGTGCATGTATGTGTAAGTTAAATTTCTGGGTTACTAGGTTCAAGGATATTTAAAATGTCTTTGTTAATATTCCTATTTAAAAAATACGGGAGAGAGAGAAAGATGAAGAGATAAGAGAAAAAAATTAGAAAACTTAGTGGTGGGAAATGTCACATATTTTTCCCAGATTGCACATCCCTGAAGTATCTGGTTTTCTTTCAATAGTCTCCCTCATCTTTTTAAGTGTTTAGAAATTTCAAAAGATTAGGGGCAGGAAAAAGAACGCGTGCTAAAAACCCAACAGCTGAGCTGCCTCCAATCCCATGACAGCTGTTTCACCATCAGCTGAATTCTGATAAGGAAAAACAAATGCCTTAGGACAGGGAGAGCTAAGCCTTTAAGCCCTGGAGGTGATGTTACACATTCTCTCTTCAGAAATACAAAATGAAAATATGTTTACGGATGGAAAATAATTTTCCAGAGATGAGATCATCTACAACACAAAGGATCACAATTTAAAATCCTCAGTTACATGCCTTTATGCATTTTTTTCTGGAAAATGTTGATTTTATTTAAGTAAGCCTTAAAAACATAACATGCAAACAGCAAAGTGTGCAAATCATAATTGTATAGCTTAATGACTTTCACAAAGTGAACACATCCATGTACCCACCACTCAGATTCAACAATAGAACATAAGCAGTATTCCAGAAGACCCCATTATGCATCTTCAAACACTACCCCCAAACAGTAACCATTTGCTATCACTATTAATTAATTTTGTCTGTTTTGTAACATTACATACGTGGAAAATATAGGATATACTTTTCTGTGTCTGGATTCTTTTGCTCGACACTATGTAGAATTCATCCATGATTTTATTTTTATCTTCTTATGTGTGGCTTCATTCATTCCACAAATATTTACTGAGCAGCACCTATATGCCAGCCACTATGCTAGGCACTGGGGACACAATGGCAACCATACAGAGAAGGTCCCTGTAGGAGAGTTTGCCATCTACCTCTGAAAAGGAACATCTGAGGATTTAAAAGTCATTGCTTTCCAAGGAGAAACTGAGATTTGTCAACAGAAGTAGCTCAAGGTATCCACTTGTTTAGAAAGGCTAAGGTATGGTCAAGCTAAAGTGTACTTCGGTGGATTTCTATATCTTTTCCTATAGAATTCCCCAGCAGCATTTACCTGCTATGTAAGAGACAGAGGCCTGCAAAATAAAAACCTTGGTTATCTTTTCAGAGCTCATTCCAGCACAGCCCCATGACTGAATAACTATATGTATGCTGGGGGAAAACGTTGGGGAAGGAAAGTGTCTGCACCATTAAAACACCATTTAGAATGCACTTGTTTCACAGAATAGTAACAGCCAAACAAGACTTTTTTTTTTTTCTTTTTTTGAATTATATTTTCAGCCCTTTCTCAGTTTAAGAAGTTGGGAGATACTCCATCCATGTGGTCAGTGAAGATATTGAATTAACCCAGAAATCAGAAACGAATATTGATAGCATTATCACAGGACCCACCACAAAGTCAAAAATTCTAGTGAGTGCAGATATTAACTTTAGAGTTGACAATAGTTGACACTTGAAAATAACATTTAAAAATTTAAATTGGTACATTGAGATAATTAAAATATGCATTTATCCAAAACCCTTAAAAATTTTAACAGCACTATGAATAAATCTAAAGTCCCTTTTATGGGTCATACTCAAACTTGTCCCCTTTCTCTTTTTCTAGATAAGAATGTGGAGTGCATCCTTCCAAACCTCTTCTTATGCCTTTATACACAAACACACGTATGTGTGAATTGTTTTTCACATAAATGATATATACATCATATGGCAACTTGCTTTTTTCTTCCTTCAACAATATTTTTTGAGATCTCACCAGTTGATGTCTACCTGATTCACACCTTTGAAATGCTGTATAGTGTTCCACCATGTGAACATACCCTTTTATATAAATGTAACCATTCTTGGTCTGAGGGTGGGTCATCTCCAGGTTTTCACTGTTATAAACAATGCTGCCAACTACCTGATTCACACCTTTGAAATGCTGTATAGTGTTCCACCATGTGAACATACCCTTTTATGTAAATGTAACCATTCTTGGTCTGAGGATGGGTCATCTCCAGGTTTTCACTGTTATAAACAATGCTGCCAAGAACATCTTGACAGGAGACCTTGTGCACGTGAGCTAGTATCTCTGTGGGGCACACAAGAAGGGGACAGATTATGCCATCACTTCTTGAAAAGAGCATCTTAGCTCTTAACACTGTGAAAGCTTTTGAAGGCTGTCTAAGTCTTATTTGTATCTCTTTCACCAGAATCCAGCATGGAACTTGCCAGTTAATGGCTGCCTCCCACGACACGAGTGGGTAGGTCCTGGTTTTCCTTTTATCTCTTGTTTCTCAATCTCTTGGTCAAT
>NW_007727640.1:210109-221029 GCF_000696425.1 Galeopterus variegatus
AAGCTTTTGAAGGCTGTGTAAGTCTTATTTGTATCTCTATCACCAGAATCCAGCATGGAACTTGCCAGTTAATGGCTGCCTCCCATGACACGAGTGGGTAGGTCCTGGTTTTCCTTTTATCTCTTGTTTCTCAATCTCTTGGTCAATTCCCTCTTGCCTACTAGTCATTTAAACGGTAGACATCCTAAGGGCTTTTTCTTGGCCTTCTCTTATTTCTCCAGCATCCTTCCCTTGGTCAGAAGCTCTCATCTCCAGCTGCATATTAGAATCAACGCGGAGCTTTTAAAAATTACCAGCACCCAGGCCCAACCTCCATAGGCTCTGACTTAACTGATCGCAGTGGAATGGGTCCCAGGCAATGGATTTTTTTTCCTTGAGACTCCCCGTGTCATATTAACATGAAGCTAGCTCGGAGAATCATTGCCCTAGGCTAGGGGTTCTCCAAGTGGGGCCCCTACCGTCCATATCAGCAGCCCCTGGGAATCGTTAGAAGTGCAACTTCATGGGCCCTACCCCAGATCTACTGAATCAGAAACTCTGGAGGTGGGGCCCTGCAATCTATGTTATAGCAAGTCCTTCAGATGATTCTGAAGCATGCTAAATAAAGTTTGAGGACCACTGCCCTGGGTGATCTCATGCATTCTCCTGATTTGTAAACATGCGGAAGACCTTTTTTCTCATCCCTAATCTATACTTCTCTCCTGGACACTGACTGCCTCACTGACATTCCACTACAGTGTGTCTCCAGCATCTCCAATGCTCCCTGCCCCATTCCTCCTCAGCAAATTATTTCCCCCCTCAGTCTTCCCCATCCCAGTGAATGGCACCAATACCTTCCAAGTTGCTGGAGTTCATTTTTTAAATCTTTTAAAATAGGTAATATACTCAGGTGGCTTAAATTCCAGGAGATATAAAAAGGTAAACAATAAAAGTCTCTCTCCCACCCTTATCCCATTATGAACAAAATTGTGCCCCCCATAAAATTCATATGTTGAAACCCTAACCCCCAATGTGACTGTATTTGTACTTAGGGCCTTTAAGGAGGTATTAAGATTAAATGAGATCACAAGGGTGAGATCTTAATCCAATATGACTAGTGTTCTTATGCAAAGAGGGAGAGACAGAAAGGAAAGGCCAGTGAGGACACAGCAAGAACATGGCCATCTTAAGCCAGGGAGAGAGGCCTCATGAGAAACCAACCCTGCTGGCACCTTGATCTGGAATTCCAGCCTCCAGAACTGGAAGAAAATAAATTTCTGCTTTAAGTCATCCAGTCTGTGCTACTTTGTTATGGTAGTCTGTGATGGTTAATTTTATGTGTCAACTTGACTGGGCCAGGAGGGGTATTTGCTCAAACATTATCGTGCGTGTTTCTGGTTGAGATTAACATTTAAGTCAGTAGACTGAGTAAATCAGATTGCCCTCCCTAATGTGGGTGGATCTCACCCAATCAGGCATGAATAGAACAAAAGGCTGACCAAGTAAAAGCAAATTCTTCCTGCTGGACAGCCTTCAAATGGAACATCAGCTTTTCCCTGGCTTTGGATTCAAACCAAAACTTCTCTTCCTGGGCCTCAAGACTGCCATCCTTCAGACAGGAATGACACCACCAGCTCTCCTGGTTCTCAGGACTTTGGACCCACTGGAACTACACAATCTGTTCTCCTGAGTCTCCAGCTTGCCAGCTCACCCAGGAGATTTTGGGACTTTCCAGCCTTCATAATCATGTGAGCCAACTCCTTGTAATATATCTATCTATTTAGGTAGATATACAGTGGTCCCTCAGTATCTGCAGGGGATTGGTTCCAGGACCCCCTTTGGATACCAAAATCTGTGAATGCTCAAGTATCTGGCATAAAATGGTATAGTATTTGCACGTAACCTATGCATATCCTCCCCAATACTTTAAATTATCTCTAGATTAATTATGATACCTAGTATAACGTAAATAGTTGTTATACCATATTGTTTTCTTTATTTGTATTATGTTTTATTGTTGGGTTGTTATTTTTTATTGTTTTTTTTTTTGTTTTCTGAATATTTTGATGCACAGTTAGTGGAACACATAGATGTGGAATCCGTGGATACAGAGGACTGTCTCTCTCTCTCTCTCACACACACACACACACACACCCTACTGGTTCTGTTTTTCTGGAGAACCCTGACTAACACATAGCCTTAGCAGACTAATGTATATTCCATCTTCCCAGTCCCCCATCTTTCTCACAGGATGGCCACTATGCTTAATGTCTTACATATCCTCTCAGAGTTTCTTTAGAATACAGAAACAAATAAGAATATGGAATGCTACTTTTCTCCAGTTTTTACACACACACACACACACACACACACACAAATACCACTCCTTTTACAAATGCATTCTATTTCATTGTCTGCATGTATTTGTTTAATCTGTCCCCTATACTTTATATTTTCACTGCTTGTGATTTTTTTGCCATTAGAAATGATAGTGCAATGAAGAACCTTGTACATGACACTTTCCACATATGCTTGATATATAAAATGTAGAATGCTAGGTCAAAGAATATATGATTTTGAAATTTTATAGGTGTTGTCAAATTGCCTTCTTAGGAATTGTATCAATTTATGCTCTCAACAATGAATAGGAATTCTCCAAAGCCTTAGTAATTGTGTTTATTAAACTATAGATTTTGCCTATCTGATAGCTGAAAAGCTGGTATTGGTGTAGTTTTTGAGTTTTTCTTTTCATGACTTTGTGCCATTTGTGTTTCCTTTCTTGTGAGATGTCCATTGATATCTCTTGCAGGTTTTTCCTGTGGATTGAAAGAAAGATTTTCTTTGTGTTATGAACTGAAAATATTTTTTCTCACTTTATCATGGAACTTTCGATTTTGATTATGATGTGCTATGTCTTGAATGTGTCCCCCCAAAACCATGTGTTGGAAACTTAATCTTCAATTCAACAGTGTTGGGAGGTGGGGCCTAATGAGAGGAGACTAGTTCTTGAGAGCAGAGTGAATGGATTAAAGGCTCCTATCTGGGATTGGGTTCATTACAGAAGGGGGAATTCAGCCCTCTTTTATTCTCTCTCTCTTGCTCTTCTGCCTTCTGCCATGGGATAAAGCAGCAAGAAGTCCCTCACCAGATGCCAGCTCCTCAATATTGGGCTTCCCAGTCTCCAGAACTGTGAACCAATAAATTTCTGTTCATTATAAATTACCCAATCTGTGATATTCTGTTATAGCAGCACAAAACAGACTAAGACATGATGTTTCTTTTGCTCAGAATTTGTTTTCGTGTGTTTTATAATAAAGTTAAATTTTTCACTTCCTTTTTTCTTTTACGGTCTGTAGATTTTGAATTGTAATTAGGCCTTCCCATGCCACAGAGAAAATGTAGCTATTCTCTCCTGTTTCCTTCTAGGGAGCAGTTTTGGTTTAATTTTTTACATTCAATTCTCGATCCATTTAATATGGATTGAGAGTGTATTTAAAGTGAAGTATGAAATATAGATTCAACTTTATTATCACTGTTTTTTTCTTAACTTTTTACTTCATCTTTTTTGTTGTACATGTTCATGGAGTACTTTTTGGTTTTTTTTTTTTTTTTTTTTTTTTTTTACCAAATGGCTACCATGTCATTTTTAGCACCACAGATTGAGTGGCCTATACTTCCCCAGTCAGTTTGAGAAAACATTGCTATTAGAAACTTAATTCTCACAGTTAGATCTGTTTTTCAATTTTTGTTCATTCACAGTTGAGTATCACCTTATTTATGTATGAAGCCTTTGTATTCTATTTTAATATCTCATGTTAATACTAAATTCTCCACATCGTTCTTCATTTTCAAAGTTTTCTGAGTTCTTCTTGTTTGTTTTCCCTGTTAGTCTCTTTCTGTTGCTTAAAACAAAATACCAGAACTGGGTAATTTACAAAAAAAAAATAAATGAAATTTAGTACTTACAGTTTCAGAGGCTGGGAAGTCCAAAGTCCAGGGAACACAGCTGGTGGAGATCTTGGTGGTGGTGACAGTGACAGCAGGGTATCACATTGTGAAATGGCAGAGCAGACAGAGATCGACCTCCTCATTCGCTCTCCTTTTAACACCCTCAGAACCACACACCTGACCACCATTATTAATCCATTCACTACAGCACATCCTCCAATCTAATCGCTCTTGGAGGTCACACCTTTCAATTACCATCATAGGATTCTTCACCTTCAACAATTACAGTGGGAATTAAGTTTTGGGGGGCGCTCAGCCCAAGGCATTCTCAAACAAAACTTTGGATCAACTTGTCTCATTCAAACAAAACAAAAATAACAAGCACAAATTATTGGTATTTGTATTGAGATTCCAATCATTTTATAAACTATGTGAGGGAGAATGAGCACTTTTGTGATATTCAGTCACCTCAAGAATATGGTATCTTTTCATTTTCTCACATCTCCTCTGAAGTCCTCATTAGTGTTGCAAAATATTATTCACGTAGGCCATGCACGTTTCTTGTTATTTCTATTCCCAATGGTTTTGATGCTGTATGGAGTTTTTTCTTTCTTTCTTTTATATTCTCTAGCTGGTTGTTATTTGTATATATGAAAGAGCAATTTTGGCATCATAATTTTGGGACTCATTATTAATGCCCCCCCCAACCCAATCATAACATCCTTCACCATGTCCAATCGATTCTACCTTTAAAATATACTTTAGGGGGCTGGCCCAGTTAGCTCAATTGGTTAGAATGCAGTGTTATAATACCAGGTTAAGGGTTCTGATCCCCAAACTGGCCAGCCGCAAAAAATATATGTTTTTTATATATACATATAGTGTTCTATATATGTTTAATATATATATATATACATACTTTTTACACACACTCATACACATAAATACTTTGGATGTGCATCCAAATTCTTGCCACCTCTACTAACACCACCCTAATTCAAGCCACTTTGATTTCTCATCTGACAACAAAATAGCCCCTGACTCCATTCTCCACACAGCAGTCAGAGTGATCTTAAAAACACAAAAAAAGTGTCTTGCCATCTTCTTGCCTAAAATATTTCCATGGCTTCCCCTTGCACTCATAATAAAATGCAAACTTCTCACCTTAAAGGCCCCATATCATCTGGATGCTGGCTTGCTCCCAAGTCCATTCTACATCATCTCTCCCACAGAACTCTAACCACAATTTTGGGGGTTCTCAAACACCCCAGCTTCTTTCCTATCTCAGACATTGCTGTGCTGCTCTCTCTGCCAGGGATATTTTTATTTCAGTTCTTTAAGGGGCCGACTCCTTCTTATTTTCTAGATTGCAGTTTCCCTATCACTCCTGAAACAGCCCTTCTCTGTTCACCTAATCTACACTATCTCCCTTTAATCTCTTTTACAATACTTAGAAGAATGTTTAATTAGATACTTGCACATGTCTTTACTTATTTTGTGTTTCTCTTTCCCACTAGACTGTGAACTCCTCTAACTGCAAAGTGCATAGCACGTAGTAGGTGTTCCGTACATATATTTTTTTCAATGAATGAACAAATGTCTTCCCTGTTTATATCGTCAGAGGTTGGGAAAGCTTATACTTTTTTCATGATACTCAGCTATTACTCTTCATTCATGTTTTAAGTCCACAGTTACTGTCTATCAAATGCTTATATTTCCATCTAAGTCACAAGTTTCCCTTAGATGCCTGACTTGGCCACCATAAATCTCTTCCTAGTGCTTATTCTCACATACACAAAATATATAAGGTTATTTTCAAATAATGAAACACATATTGAATGTTACAGAAAAGGCTAAGGTTATGCATAATTTATGAGAAAAATTTTCCCTAAGGGTGTGATACCATCTTATTTTCTCTTTATATATTGTCTCTTTATTTAAAAAGAAAAACACTGTTTCTCATTAAAAAGGTAATATATTCTTGTTGTAAAATAAACAATATGGAAATAGGTATCACAGAAATGTAGAAAGTATAATTCCCAGTCCCACAGAGAACTGGGAGGTCACAGTTGGATGTATATCCAAATTTCTAGACTTTTTTTTCCTCTGCATATTACAGTCTAGCACCAGCTGAGATTTTTTTGTTACTGTTTTATTTCCTTTTACTAATAGGACCCAATTAGACAAACAACACTGTGACTTGCTTGCTGAATAATACATCTCGGACATGTTTATATACTAAACATATATGCTCTCCCTTACTCTTTTTTTTTTAACAATTTCCTAATATTTCATTCATTTACTGTCTCTTAACGAATAATACATCTCGGACATGTTTATATACTAAACATATATGCTCTCCCTTACTCTTTTTTTAACAATTTCCTAATATTTCATTCATTTACTGTCTCTTAACGGTTCCCTTCCTTTTTCAGCTGGTCAGTGAGATGGGAAGAAGAGGGTCTTGGATTTTTTCAGTTTTCTAGTTTTAGGGCTTCTGCTACTCCTAGGCATAAAGACTAAAGTCACTACTAATCAGGGAGAGAATTATTTGTCTACCCCAACCTCGCTTTTGTTGGAAAAGGTACCATAGAGCAAATATAAGTTCCACAAAGTCCAGATTTATGTTGAGAAATAATGAGCTGCCTAATCAGCTGTAGTAAGTGCTAATTAAAAAACTTTACATGGATGGATTTGTGTTACCTACTGTAACCGGAATTCAGGGTACCATCACCGCTATGGTGAGGGTGCCCAAAAGAAAATTATACCTCCATACTTGTACTAGTCCACTCTGTGTTGCTATAACAGAATAACCAAGACTGGGTAATTTACAAAGAACAGAGGTCTATTTGGCTTACGATTCTGGGACAGCTGCATCTGGTGCAGGCCTCAGGGTGCTTCTACTCATGGCGGAAAGTGCCAGGCATTAAATTTCAAAGGTGGTGAATCATGTATCCTGACTTCATGTTCAATGTCCTCTGCATGCTGGTGTGGGGATTGGGTCCCCAAGTCCTCTGGCAGCTCTGCTTCTATGGCTTTCCTGGTCTCAGTTGATGCTTTAGCTCTTGCAGGCTGGCATTGCACTCTGGTAACTCCACAGGTCTGGGGTCTCCATGGTGGTCTTGTTTTTAAGGCTCCACTAGACACGGTGCTGATGGGGTTTCTCTGCTGCAACTCCGACCCCACGTTTCCATTCGGCATTGCTCTAGAGAAGGCTGTCTGTGGTGACTCCACCCGTGACATATCTCTTCCTGTGCCTCCAGACTTTTCCGTACATCCTCTAAAATCGGAGTAGAGGCTCCCAAACCTCCACAGCTCTGGCATTCTGTGAGCCTGCAGACCTGACACCATGTGGATGCTGCCAGGGCTTCCAGCTTGTCTTTCCAAAGCTGTGCATCCAGCCACACCTGGAGCCAATTTACCCACAGCTGGAACAGCCAAAGCAGCTGGGGTGCTGGTGCTAGAAGCAGCTTACAGAAGTGGTCTTGGGCAGTGAGGCTGTGGAGGATGCCTCAGGCCTGTTCTCCAAGACCATTCTGTATCCCTAGGCCTTTGGGCCTGAAATGGAAGAGTTGGCCTCAGAGGCTTCTGCAATGCCTTCAGGGCCTTTTTCTCCTTCACTTGATAATCCCTTTCCTTTGTACTGATCTTCTCATCTAATGGTCACTGGGCTGCACCATTGCATGCTCTCTGCTTCTCTATCACATGGCCAGGCTGCAAATTCTCCAAATCTTTACATTCTGCTTCCCTTTTGAATTCTGGCTTTACATCGTGCCTTCACTGTCATAACTCAGCATAGGCTGTTACAAGTAGCCATGCAGCTTCCTTAATGCTTTGCTGCTTAGAAGTTTCTTCTGCCAAACATTCTGGTTCACAACTTTTAAGTCTCACCTTCCATAAAGTCCTAGGACATAGTCAAAATGCAGCCAAGTTCCTTGCTATGGAGCGGCAAGCGTATTTTTTTGTCCAATTCCCAATAAGTTCCTCATTTCTATATGAGACCTCATCATCAGCATGGCCTTTACTGTCCACGCTTCTATCAACATTCTGATCGCAACCACTTGACCATTTAACTCTAAAATGTTCCAAACTTTCATCTTTTTGTCTTCTTCTACGTCCTCCAAACTCCTCCAACCTTCGCCTATTTCCCAGTTCCAAAGCTGCTTCCACATTTTCAGGTATTTGTACAGCAACACCCCATTCCTCAGTACCAATTTTTCTGTATCAATCCATTTCTGTTGCTTATAACAAAATATTTGGAACCAGGTAATTTAGAAAGAAAACAAAATTTATTGCTTACAGTTTCTGAGATGGGAAGTCCAAAGTCCATTTGGTGGTGGCAACAGTGACCCAGGGGTCTCACATTGTAAGATGGTGGAAGCAGAAAGAGTAGACACAGAGACAGACTCTCCTCTCCTTTTAAAGCTCTCAGAACCACATGCCTGATCACCATTTTTAATCCATTCACTACTGCACAGTCCTACAATCCAATCATATCTTCAGGGTCCCACCTTTCAATTACCATAACAAGATTTCCCACCCTCTTAACAGTCACAGTGGGAGCTAAGTTTGTAATAATAAAACTTGGGGGACACAATTCAAGCTTCAGTGGGTTTGGGGGGACATAGTTCAACCTACTACAATACTCTTGCTTTTTGTAACTATACCTCTTGCACAAAGCCCAACAGTGGCTGAAATTTATTCCATTTCTGTTGCCATGAATGCCACTGATCTGTACTGTCAGACCTGTTTTGAGTGGGAAAAAAACAACAACAACAACAACTGTAAAACCAATTATTTTGCCAACATCTGATAGGGACTTGACAAGGCACTAATTGCTAGGCTTACATTTCAGGAAGCAACTTATTTTGTGTTATTGGTGCCAATTAATACAAAGGCTATGCATGGTGAATACACCAGTCTCCACATGGGATCCGAACCCTCGGCGGGAGCGCCTCCACACTCCCAAGTGGCGCACTATCCAGTGCGCCACTGGGCCGGCCCGCCATATGCTATTTTTATTGCAAGGACCACAGCACAGAATGAACAATACGAAGACACTGGGCTGAACCGAGGGCAATGGGAGTCTGTAAGGATGGTTGTGGCAATGAGACCACAGAAGAAGATTAGTGTTTCCAAGGGCCAGTCTTGTAAGTTAGGTGACTCAGTGGTGTGGGGTGCTGGAAAGACACTCTCCTTCTCAACTGCAATTGGCCTGACATCCAGAATCCCACATTTGTGATTGACTCCCTAAACCCTTGTCTCCACATGGGATCCGAACCCTCGGCGGGAGCGCCTCCACACTCCCAAGTGGCGCACTATCCAGTGCGCCACTGGGCCGGCCCGCCATATGCTATTTTTATTGCAAGGACCACAGCACAGAATGAACAATACGAAGACACTGGGCTGAACCGAGGGCAATGGGAGTCTGTAAGGATGGTTGTGGCAATGAGACCACTGAAGAAGATTAGTGTTTCCAAGGGCCAGTCTTGTAAGTTAGGTGACTCAGTGGTGTGGGGTGCTGGAAAGACACTCTCCTCCTCAACTGCAATTGGCCTGACATCCAGAATCCCACATTTGTGATTGACTCCCTAAACCCTTTTGGCCTCTTCTCCCGTTTGTCCTGATATCTAAAGGTCTACTAATATCTGGATTTCCACTCTTTGAGACTGCATCCCTAAGATCACAATTTACCTTATATTAATCTCAATAAAACATTTATACATATGGGAGTCAGTTTAATGATGTGGCTTAGGAGTGTACGCCCTGGAACCAAAGAGTCTGGCTTTGAATACCCACTAGCTACTTACTAGCTGTGCAACCTTGGACAAGTTGATTATCTTCTCTATGCCTTCACTTCCTCCTCTGCAAAATGGGGCTAGTGGTATTACCTGTTGCATTGGGTTGTTGGGAAAACTGAATAATTTATTGTCCCTTGTTTCTGGAATTAAGTATTATAATACACACCATAAGAAGAAACAACCTATTAAACATCATCTGGCAGAGAGGTGCTTAATTAAAAAATTATTTTTTCAAATATATAAAAATTGTTTACACGTAAAAAGTTTGGTTTATTTTTTTTAATGTTCAAAGGGAAAATTATATTTTGGCTATTTAAAAAGTTCTGCCATAAAAGAAGCCCAATACTTAAGAAAATGCTAAATTGGACTTATACGAACTGCTAATTTATGCCCACTGTACAAAAAAGGGAGTAAATCTGCTTTAAAAAAATTTAAATTGTTAAAAAAGGATGAGGGTGCTAACAGCAAAGAGTAATAAAAATACATAGTCAAAAAAATCTAAGCACACACGTGGCTTTTGTTTCTTTCCCAGCAGGAGAAAGGCACATGAACTGGTGCTGGGGTGGTGGGAGGTTAACTGAGAAAGAAGTACTAGGCTGCTAGGACTGCTCTGGGTTAGGAATAAAGAACCACCTTTCCTAACTAGCAGGTGGGCTCAAGCAAGACTGTTAATTTGAACATTTAGAGATTACTTCCCCTATGCCAGGCACTAAGCCAACACATTCATTGATCAAGTCTTTTTCACAACATCCCTGTGAAGCAGGGGACCATTATTATCCCGTTTGTAGAACATGCAAAGCATAGGACAACTGCCCACGGTGGAGGTCTAACTCCTACTTGTGCTGAGCAGTTAAGGAGTGCTCCCAGGTGTCTTGTTGCAATCCTGAAGCAGCCACTGGGGAAAGCCTAGCTCCGGAAATTTCTGATTCCAGAAAAAAGAAATCATGGTGATTCTGATTAAAACAGGACTTGCCTCCCCATGAGTAACAATATTGTGAAAAACAGAAACTAGCTCAGTCGTTCCTGGGGTGCGTGCATGCGTGTGTGTGTGTGTGTGTGTGTGTGTAAGAGTGTAAGAATGGCTTTTATAAATTAAAAGAAACACTGGCTTTGAAAACTAGACCCAAATTGGTGGCAATAGTTAACTCAATCATTTAAGAAATATCTACAAAGTGCCTACTATGTATCATGG
>NW_007727640.1:221167-222630 GCF_000696425.1 Galeopterus variegatus
GTGTGTGTGTGTGTGTGTGTGTGTGTAAGAGTGTAAGAATGGCTTTTATAAATTAAAAGAAACACTGGCTTTGAAAACTAGACCCAAATTGGTGGCAATAGTTAACTCAATCATTTAAGAAATATCTACAAAGTGCCTACTATGTATCATGGGGATGGAGCAGCGAGAAAGATGAATTTGTCCTTTGCCTTTATGTAGCTTAAAGTCTGACAAAAGACACTAGTGACGACAACCACCACCACCACAAGTGTGAATCAAACTAAGACAAGCAAAATTCTGGGCTCAGGGAGTATACAGCATTCTGTGCATCTCAAAATGCTCTGACAGGTATCAGATTCCATGCTAACATATCTCTAAAACTGTGGCAAATGTACACTGTTGGAAAATAGATTGAATTTGTACACATTGTGTTGCTATTTAATTTGGCTTCAGTTTAAGAGTGTTTTGGATCTGAGCTAGAGGTCTAGCACTTCTGAATTTCATTTGTAGTTATAAGGTTGAACCCCAGGTCTGAAGGTGTCATTCTACAGGATACTAGAGTGGGCAAAATAAAGATTTGAGGCCCTAACGATAGAGATTCATATGGAGTTCAAGGCCTGGGCAATCATGTAAGTATGGTCTTCGGGAATGACAAATAAGCATGGAGCACCCGCTGAGTGAACAGGCTGAAGATGGGACCAACTTTGTAGAATTGCCATAAACTAGTCATGAGCTACATAGAGCCACCTCAAAAAATGTAATCTACTATTTTCTGAGTATACTCAAGAGAAGTTATTTAGAACTTTAGATGTCACATTAGAAGAAAAAATAATGTTCTTACAGATTATATTCATCAGGCCAAGTATAAAGGCTGAATGATCAAGCTCAATTAGGTGAAAGTCTTTATGTCACTAGGCTACTCTGATTAATGGAGATCATAAGCTTTGGAGGTAAACCAACCCCAGTGTAAATCCCAACTCCACACGTTCTAGCTCTGTAATGCTGGGCCAGCCACTTAACTTTGCTGAGTCTTATTTTCATCACAAATAAAATGGGGAGAATAAAACCCAGATGGCAAGATTGCTATGAGGATTAAATAATTAGCACCAAGAAGGAACTCAGTGAAGAGAATCTAAGGTTATCACTAATGATATAAACTACTTTCTCTACACTATTCATTGCTTGAAATCAGTAGCTGGACTTTTAAAAATACACTAAGGCCATTCACCCACACTGCAAGCAAGCACAATGCAGTTTCTCCCCACCCCCATTCCGCAAATAAGAAACTGGATCAGAGACAGCACAGTACATAGGGTCTGATACATGGTAAATACTCAAAAAAAAAGATTATTGTTATTATTATTCAGCCAGAAGCTTTTGACTGGAATTATTTAGTAAGCCCAATTGTCCTTTACATTACTCATCATTTAAAATACATCTTCCTAAAGTTCTTTAAGCTCAAGGTCACAGAACTCAGCCACCAT
>NW_007727640.1:223392-227049 GCF_000696425.1 Galeopterus variegatus
TCATTTAAAATACATCTTCCTAAAGTTCTTTAAGCTCAAGGTCACAGAACTCAGCCACCATCAGCTCCCCCTAGGGGCTTCACTCACCAGAATCCATGGGCTTATCTATTCCTGACACCACTTGCTGCTGACCACTCAGGAAACTATTCACTTTAATTCTGTCTCCTGGTCCCTCACTATCATTTAGGTGTGGATTTTTCCTTTCTGTGGAAATAGATGGCTTTGCTTCAAATCTCCTTCCTGCTATTTCCAATGGTATTCAGCAAACAGAGTCATTAGTGATGTCATCTCTCTCATTTCCATTGACCAAATTACCTCTCTCTAATGACTAATATCAGTGATCACTCCTCTGGGTTCAATTTTCATTAAGAATCAACCAGAGAAGACTTCCACTTAACTTACAATAACATTCAATTCCAGTAAAGCCCCAGGACTTAAATAATTCTATCTATCTCTTTACAGAACCAACCTCCAGACTGTGACTTTTATGTACATAATAAAGAAGCCATTTTAGCACAGTTGAACTAAAATAGAAGGGCTATATTTATTTATTCACTCAATAAATATCTCTTGAGCTCCTACTATGTGCCAGACCTGTTCTAGGGTGCTGAGGAAAAAGTTGTGAAATATCAATAAATAGCTGAGATGATTATCGTTAAATATTCCACATTAGAAAAAAAGTTAGCCAAAGAAAAATTATACATAGGATTGAGACAATTCTCTGGATTATTTTAGCCACCCTCTCCCAAACCAACACTCTCCAAAGCCTAGCAACACTTCCCAAAAACGAGCGACACTCCTGACCAATCATTTATTCATTATATATGATAATAATTACAAACTTGGACTAAACTGTTGAAACTTAATTTGAATCATGTCTCTCACTTACTAGATGGGGGACCCTGGTCAAATTACTTCCCTTTTTTAGGTCTCGGTATCCTTATTTATTAATACTGCCTACTTCATAGAGCTGTTGTGAAGGTTAAATCAAACACTGGTATTAACTAGGACATGGTCCTAATTAGGACATGATAAGCACTCAATAAAGGATTGTTATTATTATTCAGACAAAAGATTTTGACCTGAATTATTTAGTTAGCTCAATTGTCCTTTTCATTTTTCATGATTTAAAACCAATCTTCCTAAGATTCTTTAAGACGTGTTTGCAGATGTAAATTCAGAGGGGAGTGAATACATTGAAGAAAGAATGAACAGACTCACTGAGGGTGAGAAATTTAGAAACCCAGGCTCTTAGTCACTCAGGAGGTCATCAAGAGATATTTTGTGCTATCCTTCCCTATCAGCTCTTGTGGAAATGATTGGGTTGTATCAGGAGCAATTCTAAAGAACTGTAAACAAAGTTCATTCCTAAAGTAAAAGTCCTAGAAAAGAAGCAAAGATTCCTACAAATAATAATTTCTATACTATTAGCTTCTCTTTATCAGGAGGAGTTTGAATCGAAAGAGAGGAAAATACTGAAAAGTGCTAGTTTTTGCATAGTTTTACGATGGAAGCACTAGAATATTCTCCATAGGAATCAGCTAATAGATTGATTTCTTGATATTTTTCTGTTGCTTGCTAAACTCTCAGCAACTCCCACACTATGATTGTGAGAAATCTGATCACACAATGAAAAGAAAGATTGCATATTAAAAGAAATGTATTTTAGTGAGTTATTTTGAAGGTTCAAGATCTAAATGCCATCCTTCAAAAATGTCTAGCTGTGCACATTACAGGTGTTGCTATTTCACCATCTTTACATAGTGTCCATCCACTACAAAATTCCAGTAACACAGACAATGGCAATCTATCTGGGTTAACAACTTCTTTAGGAAATTCCAGTCTTGCCAAGTCATTTTTCCCTTTATGGGAGAAATACATGCATTAATATTTCCAGGATAGTTGGCACTTGTAACATATTGATATTAGGTCCCTGGCATTGACAATCTTTGGTATTTTCAGTTCTGAGTGCTTAGCCTGCATAGCAACAGAGAACCCAAGTTCTAGGACACTTGGGCGAATATATGTATTTATTAGTCATCTTTCGCCGAAAAGGCCATTTCCTTTCCCTTGAAATTAGCATATCCTGTCTTCCTGAGGGCAGGTAAAGGAAAAAAGTGCTTTTAAACCATTCAGGATTAAACAGGTCTCACACACATACACACACACTCACACACATCCTCCCTCTGGCTAATTTCTGACTTTAAAATTTGCATCCCAAAGCGGAGGTAGGTGTAGCTTGAAGTGTCTGCTTTGAGCCGATCCAAGCATCTCTCCCAGCTAAAAGCAGGCGGAAGTGATTGAGAAATCCCTCCAGGGACTGGGGCTTTCCCTAGGGATCTACAATTTCTCACTCCATCTCCCCCCCCCCCCCCCCCCTAAACCCCCCCGGGGGGCCGGGGGCCCCCCGGCCCCCCCCCCCCCCCCCCCCCCCCCCCCATCTCTAAACCACCCGGGTAGTCAGGGGCGCCGCAGTCCCCGCCCCCTCTCGCTGCCTAGAGCGGTTCTTAACCTTTTTTGGGCCGGGGACCTACAGAAAGCTACGGACCCTCTCGGGAGCGGGGGCAGTGGTTGGGGGAAATCACGGCTTTAAAATTTTGTGAAACTTTCAGGAGACCACAGATTTGAAACACACCCCGAGCTGCAGGGCTATGAACCCCATCTCTAAAACCCTTGAGTTGGGGCGATTAAATCGAGAGCCGAGCTCAGGTGGCAAATCCCGTGCCGAGTGAGAAAGTGTAGTAAGAGAAGGCGCTCCTGCGCTCGGCCACTTTCACTTGGAAGAAACTAAGAGAAGGCGGCTGGTGGGAAGAGACCGGGACAGGACAGAGAGAGGAAAAGAAAGGCAGAAATAGAGGAATCAGAGAGGGGCACAGTGGAGGGGAAAGGAGAGACACCACAGGGGGAAGGAGGGCTAGAGACAGAGACAGAGACCTAGAGACAACGCGGAGGAGGAGAAAAAAGAGACTCGGCAGGGAGAAGAGAGAGGGGAGGAAAGAGACGGGGGGCGGAGGGGCAGCGCGCTCCAGGAAGGGGAGAGAACTTTCTCTGCTCTCCCTCCCCGGGGTAGGCAATCTCAGAAAACCCCACCTCCGGGGGGTGGCGGGGACCTCCACCGGCTGCCCCGGCGCTGCCGGCGCCTCTGGCCTCCGCCTCTTGCAGCCAGCGGGGGCCTCCGGCTGCGAGTCCCGCACGGGCCGGCCGAGGAGGGGACACGGTCTGGAAGGAGGCGGTCCCCGCTCGTCTCGCTTTCTCCTCCCCTCTCCTCCTCCTAGAGGCGTGCACCGGGGGTATTTGAGCAGCGGAGGACCCGCGGCCCCCCCGCCTCCGCCCCTCAGCCCCCCATTCAAGAAGCCGCTCCGCTATCCGGGCCAGCACAGGGCGCCCGGCGCGCCTGGGAGCGCACGTTCCGCGCCTTCTCCTGCCCGCTCGCTGGACATTATGCGGCCGAGCAGCCGAGCCCCAGTTCTCCTCCTCCTGCTGCTCCTCCGGCTCCTCCTGCGGCCCGAGCGGCTCAGCTCTCGGCAGGCGGCGGCGTTGCTCAGCCGAGCGCAGACGCGACCCTCGCGGCGAGACCTCAGCGACTCCTAAAGTCAAAAGTTGGCGGCGGGCGCCGGGCTCCGCGCGCTCTCCACGGCCGCTGCCTCGCGTCGCCGC
>NW_007727640.1:227380-260728 GCF_000696425.1 Galeopterus variegatus
GCACCATGCAGTTTGTATCCTGGGCCACACTGCTAACGCTCCTGGTGCGGGACCTAGCCGAGATGGGGAGCCCAGACGCAGCGGCGGCCGTGCGCAAGGACAGGCTGCACCCGAGGCAAGGTAACTAGGCTCCGACCCCCGGGACCCCGCTGCCCCCGTCACTGCCTCCCGGCCTCGCTCAAGAGCGGGGGCACCCTGCCGCGGAGGCCTCCGTCTTTTTCCTAGAAAGAATTATCTCCCGCTTTGCAGCCTCTCCCTTCTCTGGGTCATCTCTAGCCAATTGCTAGGGAGAGACACCGTGGAAAGGAATTTAGTCACCCCCCCCCGCTTTACTTTTAGTCTGATCTTTCCCCTTCCCCACCCCCACGCCCCAAACTAAAGTTACTTAGTAACTGGGGGCACTAAATAGCTGCACGTTTTATTTTATTCAGGGTATTCACCAGAATTTGAAATTATTTGATGTATTTTGACTGTTCATTGTCTGGCTTCGAATGGTGTATCCTCAGCGCCTAGGACAGTTCCTGGCTGTTAGGGGCCCATAGTAGGTGCTCAGCAAATATTTGTCCGCTGAGTAAGAGTGAAGGGATTGACTCGAATGGGCTGGACAATAAGGACAAAGCCCCCCACCTTCGTTTTAAATTAAAACTTGCGAGAAAATGAATTATTGGTTCATACACCTCTGCTTCTCTCCGCAGTGAAATTATTAGAGACCCTGAGCGAATATGAAATCGCGTCTCCCATCCGAGTGAACGCTCTCGGAGAACCCTTTCCCACGAACGTGCACTTCAAAAGAAGGCGACGGAGCATTAACTCTGCCACTGACCCCTGGCCTGCCTTCGCCTCCTCCTCTTCCTCCTCTACCTCCTCCCAGGCGCATTACCGCCTCTCCGCCTTCGGCCAGCAGTTTCTATTTAATCTCACCGCCCATGCCGGATTTATCGCTCCACTGTTCACTGTCACCCTCCTCGGGGCGCCTGGGGTGAACCAGACCAAGTTTTATTCCGAAGAGGAAGCGGAACTCAAGCACTGTTTCTACAAAGGCCATGTCAATACCAAGTCCGAGCACACAGCGGTCATCAGCCTCTGCTCCGGAATGGTAAGTGGGCGCGCGCCCCCTCCCCTCCCGCCTCTTGATGCCTTAATTGCTCTCTAGCCTGGAGACCCTCGCTGCAGCGAGTCTCCGCTCCAGCGTTAAGTATCAGCCAGAAACTCGTATGCATCCTTGGATTTGGGTAGCTAGCTCTGTTGCGTGCGCTTACACTCGCGAGGAGCGCACGCGTCCGCCCCCCAGGGAGTTCTGGTTGTTTCGAAGCTTTCTGGGGTCTGGACTCTGCTCAGCTGCGTGTTGCCCAACGCTGCGAGGCGGCCTGGTAGTCGGTTTCCAAACTCGGAGAAAGTTGCTGGGGTTGCGGTTCCTTGCAGCGAACTTGGCCGCCCCGGAGCGGAGTAGCTGAGCGCAGGGCGGACCAGACTCCTTATTGGTGCGTCCTTATTGGAGTCGGGGTGTGGGCTGAAGATCCCCGGCCCAGGGTACTGGGAGTTCCTTCTGCGTGTGTCGTGGAGGGCGGTGCGTATTCTAGAGTATCCGCGTTCTCTCGGGGCCTTTATTCACGCGCCAGGAGCCCTGAGGCTGAACTGGATTGACAGGGAGCAGGTCCCGTCCCAGGGACGGAAGGGTGGGCCGAAGGCTCTGGAGGCGGGGGAGAGGGTGGAGCCAGCCCCGGACGCTTTGAATTAGGGTGGGAGCTGGGGATGGGGGTGCAGCGCAGTCCTACTCTGCACCCTGCTGGCGGGGTGGCCCAGAGAAGCAGGAATAGCGGGAGAAACCCTGGAGAGGTTTCCCGGACGTGATTTCGGTTCTTCTGGGTTTTCTACCACCCCTGGGGGTTCCAGGGAATCCGGAGGTGGAGCCTGTGGCGCGCGTTTCCCTAGCGAGGGAGGGAAGGCGGGGCGGCCACCTTCCTGCTCTGCCAAACACGCACTTAGCAAGGATTCAAGCTGGTTCTCCGATCCCCGGTTTCTCGACCCCCACCCACTTGCCCTCCAGTAGATCCTACAAGACATCCGCCCCCTCTTCCCATGACATTTGAGGACCCGCTGTAAGGTTCTGGCTCGAGCGAGGGTGGTCCTTGGCTTTCCCAAGCGACATGCGTTTCTGCCACGCGCGTGTGACGCAGAAACTTTCCCGGGTCGGGCTCCCCAGCACAAGGCGCTGTACGCGCAATGGAGTCTTAGACTCTGTGCCCCGTGATGCGTTTACTCTTCCCCTGAGTACCCACGCTCTCCCCATCACGTTTTCTAAGTGGGGGCTTGAATACTCACCACGGTCATTCGCTGTCCCCTCCGCGCGCTGCTGTTCGTGAGTCTTAAAGTTCCCTGTGCGGATGTCGCATCCTTTTCCACCTCTCAGTGGAAGGAGTGGGGAGCGAAGCAAGCCTGAAGACAGGGAGAGGGGGAGGTCTAGCCTGCTGGCATAAGGGAAAGGGGTTAGGCCCCTTGAGCCCCCAGCGAAGCGCCGGGAGCCTCAGTGCCCAAAGGGCGCCGCTGAGATTGTTTGGGGGTGGGCGGAGACGGCAGTTTGGCGATGGGGGAGGGGGCGCTGCGGTGAGTCATCGCTGCCCCAAGACCCGGGGCCAGAGCTCTGGAATCCTTCGGGTGTTCGAAAGGTTAGAGTCCCAGTGAGCAGAAGTCAGGCGCCTGAGCCCAGAGCATCAGAGCACCCCCAGATTCTAGGACAGTAGCCCTCAATTCCAGGACCATAAGGACAGGGCTGCGTGTGTACGTCAAGTTTGTAAACAGTCTTTACTCCTCCTCTCTCTCCGCCTCCAGATCCGCTGAATCTGGCTGAATCTGAGTGGCCCCAGCCGTTGTATAAATATTTTGCTTCGCAGGACCTTAATTTCCATTGGCAGTTTTAGGTGGCAACGCGCACGTGCTGTCTTTGGGAACTGAGGACGGGGGCTTTAGAAACGACTGCCTGGACTGTGATAACACCATTTATATTGCGTTTAATATGCAATCTGCACCTTTTGGAGAAAAAGGCCCGCATACATCTTAAAAGATATGCGTGCTGGCTCTTTGCATCTTCAGCCATTAATCCAGCGCCCAAACCCCTGCCCCTTTGTCCTCTGGAATTTATCTTTCCTCCCAAGATTTCCACTTACCATTTCTGTACCAGTAGCGTCAAGAGACTCCTAGTGTTTCGCCCAGGAAATCTTTCACTCTTTTGAGTGGGCGGTGCCAACTCTCTTCCCCCACACCCCCACAACTAGTCACTTTTCCTGAATTCCATCTCAGATATGTCGCTCACCTCTTCTGAACATCCCTACCCTAATTTTAGCTCTCTTTACTTCTCTTTCCCTCTTTCATTGGGACTGATGTCTAAGAAATATTTCCAATGTCCTGCGGTGCTTCTCCTCAATGCCTGCTACACAACACTAACAGATTCATGGTGAGTAGGCACAAGGTCACATCACTACCCTGTTCACGTACTTTTCATGGCTCCCTATCACCTAGTGAACAACTGTAAGCTCCTTCATCTGGCACTTAAGACCATGTACACATCCACATGTCCAGTCTCATCTCTCAATCTTTCCTGCACAAATCCTGTATTTCAGGCAATCTGCTTTATGCTCCTTTCTCTGAATTCTCTTCCCCCAGACTCCCCAGTGTTAGTTTTACCTCTTGCCTTTGCACCTTTGGGTTTACTTGGACTTCTCACCCAGCTTCACATGCTCAAATCATATTCTTATTTTAAAGTGTAATCTACATCTCTTCTTCCCCAGGAGACCTTCTCATAAGTCCTCCAGGTCAATGTCATCTCTCCCTCTCCACCTTCATAGGCACTTATCCGTGTCTCTCTTAGGATGCTTACTAAGTTTTCCCCTGTCTTGCAGTTCTTGGTACAAATGTTCTATTCCTGTCTCCTTGTATATTGCATGTACTTAATACATGTTTAAATAAATGATCACCTTAACCAAGAAAAGATATCTTTCGGGCCCAGCAACTGTTTTGTGAAATTAATTTTGGCATTATATTGATACCATTTATTGAGCTCTTACTATGAGGGTACTTGAAAAGGCTCATGGAGAAATAGAATTAAAAGCTAATATGACTTCCATGAACTTTTTGAAGACCCCTCATATGTATCTGGCACTGTAATAAGTACCTTACATATGCATTATCTCATCAAATCCTCACAACAATCCAATCCCCAAACAACACATTTTACTGATGAGGACATTGAGGCTTTTAGAGCTGGAGACTTGCCCAAGGCCTCACAGCTCATGAGTGATAGAGCTGGGATTCCAACACAGTCTTTCTGACCGTTCTCTTAAGCACAGGCCAGAGACTGAGTCTATGCTTCTAAAGAGAACTTCAGGGTTCTTTTTTCAAAAGTCGCTGGACTAAAGTTAGGATACTGAGTTTTTGACTCAGCACTAGCACTATCCAGCTGCTTCTGTACCACGGAAGGGGAATTTTGGACAAGTCACTTTCTCCTTTTGTGCCTTAATTTCCCTGTTTGCCAGTCAGAGGTGACAGATCTTTCCCAGTGTTCATGTTTCAGGTAGATTTCACATGTTGCAGTATGCTTCCTGATCTGTGCTCAGAGAACCTCCAGAGTTGTATATTAAAAATAGATAAAGGTGCCTGGGTGAGAATAAATTTGTTAAATCGACCTTTCTCTGGTAACCAAGTACTCTTTTGGTCTGATCACACTAGAGCTGTCCATTCCTTAAACCAGTGGCTCGTGAATCCAGTGGAAAACTTTTTAAAAATATAGATTCTACACACCACCCCTAGAAATTCTGAATCTGTGGATATCGGGTGGTGCCTCAAATCTAATTTTAAAGAAAACAAAACTTCCCAGGCAATTTCGATGCTAGCTAGTTTTGGGAACCAGTATATTGGCTTAATGCTTCTCATACTTTATCATTCAGGAGAATATCCTGGGAAGCTCATTAAAATTTTGCATCCTGGGTCCTACTCCCATAGATTTTGATTCAGTAGATCAGATTTGGGATGGAACACAATCAACATAAATTTCTAACAAGCTCCTGGATGATGCTCATGGAGCCACTGACATTCATTTCTTATGTGTCAGGGAAGGGTAGAAGGCCTCTGATTTTTTCCAGCGAGGAAAATGGGACAGTGAAGGTGGAGACATGAGCTTGCTTTCTCTCTGTAAACCTCACTCTCTGGCATGGCATGAGGAACTTTAAAGTGTTCTTGTAATATTTGGTTTCAGTGGTTCAACCTTGAGGCATCATTTATCATTTGTAAAATTTGTGAATAGGTGGGGAGGGGAGCAGAATGAGTTACCTTCTTCAAGGTGCTTAGAATGATTGGGAAAAACACAATGTATCCTGGAGGTTAGAGGCTAACATCAGCAACACCAAGAACCACTAATATGTTCTAAGCCATTACAAGGTGTCAGACACCTTGCTAAGTACTTTATGTGCATTATCTCATTTACTCTGTAATAACCTTTTACAGAATCTTTATCTCCAGTTGACAAATGAGGAAGCTGAAGCTCAGACTAGTTAAGAAACTTGCCCAAGATGGACGGGCAGGTGGTGGTGCTGCAACTGGAACCTAGGGCAGTTAGGCTCCAAAGGCTTGCAACGATGTCACTCTATTGCAAAGGGAAGGCATGGGAAGAGGACCATGTACCAGTGTTCCAGGTGGCACCACCTTGAGTCCATTGTGGCCAACATGTGCTTCCTGAATTTGAATCAATGAGAAGGCTTCAGTGAGACAGCTTTTCCTTCTTAGGCTCGTACCTTAAGTTTCCAGGTTGTCTTTACACACACAAACACTCTTTCAACAGCCTGTAGGAATAATATAATTGGAACTTAAGCACCAAGAAAGTATTTCTTAGAAACAGATTTGGAGAGCAGGTGCAATAAACTAGAGTCAAATCCAGAATAAGGTATTGATATGGCAGAGAGTGAAAATAAATGGCTTCTCTGCATATGTTGCAACATGTTCAATTTAAGCAGCCTTCTTGGGAAAGAGATTGGGTAAAATGGTACCATCTCTACTGGGAAATGTTACATCATTTCTTTTCTCCCAGTGGCTTTGAGTGTTGTTAAATCAAACTTTCATCTTTCTTCATTTGCAGCTGGGCACGTTCCGGTCCCATGATGGGGATTATTTTATTGAACCACTACTGTCCGTGGATGAACAAGAGGATGAAGAGGAACAAAACAAACCCCATATTATTTACAGGCGCAGCACCCCCCAGAGAGAGCCCTCAACAGGAAGGCATGCATGTGACACCCCAGGTATTTGCTTCTTCCTTAAGCAGAGATCCCACCTCTGTGAGATGGGTCAACTGTCGTACCACAAAGATGTAGCTCTTTCTCAGTCTACAAAGTGCTACCATATGCATTGTCATTTATTCAGTCCTTGAGTGAGGTAGGTATACCCCCACCACACAGATGTGGACACTGAAGAGAGGGTTAGTAACTTGTTCACACTTGCACAGCTAAGAAGTTACAAAGTCAGGATTCAAACTCAAAAAGCAGTGACTCTGAGCCCTCTATGGACAGAGCTGCTTCTTCTGTTGAAGTTGCTAATTTTTAGGATTATGCTTGAGTAATTTTCTGAGCGTGTGATAACAGTGTCCTAAATCTGCAATTGCTTGTATTTTCTTGATGTCTTCTATTTATTTGGGCATTTTTGGTTTTGTGTTACCAGGTAGTGATACAAAAAAAAAGTCTTACAAATGGAACTCACAAAAACTTCTATGGGTCTGAGCTCTGAGCGTGTGATAACAGTGTCCTAAATCTGCAATTGCTTGTATTTTCTTGATGTCTTCTATTTATTTGGGCATTTTTGGTTTTGTGTTACCATGTAGTGATACAAAAAAAAAGTCTTACAAATGGAACTCACAAAAACTTCTATGGGTCTGAGCTTTTCCTGTGAACTTCAGTTTTGCTAATGTTTTATGCCTTCATGAACTATAGGAATGGACCCGTAGCTTGCACTGTCAGGTTTCAATCAAATCATAATATGCCTACTGCTCGATTTCTTTCCATCCTAGCCAGGTTCTTTGAGGCTTTATGCTGATATGGTTGGCCACCTTTGGGAATATGTCATTCTGGACTCTGTGGAAAGCTATGCTTGTCTGTGTTTCTTTCTTTTTCTTTTTTTGGCAACCAGTGGGTATGGGTATCCGAACCCTTGACCTTGATGTTATAGCACTGCACTATAACTGACTGAGCTAACCCACCCACCTGTTGTCTGTTTCATTGTCTTGCAGCAATCTTCCATTCACTCTGAAGCCTGATTACTTTCTATCTGGTGATAGTTTATCATTTGAAATTGTCTCTCAATTTGGCTCTGTGTTTTAGGATGTTTGTTAAAATACTTTTTAAAAATTCTTGGACTTCCAGGCCGGCCCCGTGGTTCACTCGGGAGAGTGCAGCACTGGTAGCGCCGAGGCCGCGGGTTTGGATCCTATATAGGGATGGCCGGTGCAGTGCGCTCAGTGGCTGAGCGTGGTGCAGACCACACCATGCTAAGGGTTGCAATCCCCTTACCAGTAAAAAAAGAAAAAAAAAATTCTCAGACTTCCTGTTTCTAGAACTTTATCTTTCTTCCTATTATTTATTTTTTAAAATTCCTTCCCCAAGTTAGTCTTCTCTGCATCTTTCTGGTATCTCCAAACAAGACCAAAATTCAGGACCAACAGGGAGTTTCCTCAAATGCTTCCCAAATGATTGCTTGTTTTATCTTCTGTCTGTAGCAGTCTGTTCCACTGTGACAGTGTATGGTGTCCTCGTCCCTCTTGGAATTATTATTTCTAAATTGAATCCTTTAATAAAAGATAACATTGGATGTGTATAACCTGGAAGTAGCCAAGTCTTAAGGGTGTAGCATCGTAGGTCTTTTGGCTTTGTTCCATCTAGTGCTGTGTTCTTACCACCAGGGCTAGATGGAATACATCTGAAGCATTCTGCCAGTTAGGCTCTCTAAAAAGCCAAAGGGTAGGGGACAGAGGGGCAAATATACTCAGAAACATAGTCCCAGCAGCTTGCATGGAGTCAAGACGGCCCAGCCTCAAGTTTAATGGACAAGACATTTATCACATTTTTTTGACCATGCTACCAAGACCATTTACCTTTGCTTCTTGACTTCCCAAATCTTTATTAGCAAGTGCATATTTTGTACATGCTTATAAATGCACGTATAGCACAAGATAGACAGGAAATATGTGGTTCCACCCCTTCCATCTTATTAACATAAGGTTTAAATAATATTTTCACTGAATAATGTATTGAACAGTGACACTTTGTAATATTCTTCTGCCCTAAAGGGGCTGCAAACCCACTTTTTAAAAACTACTATTTATCGTGGTCTTATTCTGTACTGGCATTGTGCAAAGCATTTTACTATACTACTTCACTTAATTCTTACCACAATCCTATGAGGTAGCTACCATTCTTATCTCCATTGTACCTGGAAAAGGAGCTAGGGCTGACAGAGATGAAGTAACTTGCCCAGGATCTCACAGATAGTCCATAATGATGACCCGTGATTGTCTTATTCCACGAGCCAGGAGTGTGTATGAAAGGGTGGGGTGGGGCAGGGAGAGAAAGTCTTACTTAACACTGTCAAGATCCTCAAGGTTCATTGTTTTTTTAATTGATGACTCAAGTCAATGGACATTGTATTTTGGGGGCTGAATGGAAGACAAGTCATTGTCAAATCCAATTAAAAACACAAAGAATAGGGAATCTTAAAAATGTGAAGGTCGAGGTAGATGGAAGATGCCTTCAGTTTTTAGAAAAGCTGGTTTGGGTTCCAGTCATTATTGATATTGGTGCCTTTAAGAACCACCTTCCCAGTCACCAATGACAATTTTTAGTTTTCCTTCTGGTTTTTGCTTGCTGATAACCAATATGGTATGCCCTTCTTTCACCCTGTGTGATGAATTGGGAGCCCAGCCATTTTGATTGGCTCTTCCAAAGGTTGCTGCTGGACTATGCCCCTCTGGTTTCTCTCTTCCAGCTGCTTCTGCACCCCTTCTTTGAATTCAGATGCAGGAGGCTCAGAACAGTTGGAAAGAACTTTGGAATATGGCACATTTCACCAGCAGCCATTAGAGAGACGGACCAGCAGGTCATGGAAACCTCCGAAACCAGGTAGCCTTTGCACAGGGAGTGAAAGTAGGTTGGGGGTGGGAATAGTCCCTCTTGCCAGAGAGGATAAGGGCTGCCTAAAAAGATCAATCCATTCATTGTCAGTGATTTACCACCACCACCCCCAACTAAGATCAGTGGTTGGTAACTAAGATTAAACCCTAGGAGTACCCTGGGAGCCTCATACAAATGCAGATTCTTCAAACAAACAAATCCCTCTCCCAGCAAATAGGATGGAGCAAGAATCAGTGGTTTTAATAAGTGCTCCAAGTGATTCAGATGTTCAGCTAAATTTGAAAATCACTGTTAAAGTTGGATTTAAGGCAATAGTCACGGTCCATCACTTGCTGCTTCTGTTGCTTTGGACTTGGCTTTCCACATCAGTGCTTTCTGTGTATATCTCCTCTTCTCAGGATGATACAGTATTTGCGCTGGAGGAAAACTTTATAGTCAGGTCTAGTTCAAAGCTCTAATTCTGTACAGATGAGGAAACTGAAGTTGCAGGATGTTAAGTGACATTTCCAGGAGAGAGACTATGTATCCAACAGGAGTCCCCAACCCATCCAGAACTTTCCCTAGCCCAAGCCTGGAGCAGGCTCCTGGAAGCCCCTACTGAGCTAAGTGTAACCCTTTAGTTGCTGGATTATGAGAGTCTGAGCAGGTCAGGGTACTATGGCTGTTACATGGCTGCATATAGATGGAAGATAAGTCTTGCTCATTTCTGATTCTTGATGTATGCCTAATTTTCAATAAAAGATTCTGAGATAAATTATATTAAAAATATGTGTAGAAGGAGTCTAGTATAATGAAAACTTTATGGGTTTACAAAGGAGTTTACAACTTTGTTTATTCATTCGTATGTGCATTTATTCAGTTAGCCATCAAGTATTTACTGAGCAACTCCTTCATGCCATAAAGATAAAGCCGGGAACTGTCCTTATTCCAGTTAGTTGTGTGACCTCAAGAACATTTTAGAGTATAAACTAAGAATAATATGTACCTTCCTAGGTTGTAGCAGGACTAAATAAGTATGAAATAATGAAAGCTCTCTGGACAGTGTTTAGAAGATGGATTAGTTGTGTGACCTCAAGAACATTTTAGAGTATAAACTAAGAATAATATGTACCTTCCTAGATTGTAGCAGGACTAAATAAGTATGAAATAATGAAAGCTCTCTGGACAGTGTTTAGAAGATGGTAGACAATCACTGAATGGTAGATTTACAAAAAAAAAAAAGTTCATGAAAGTAGAAAACAAAACACTATAGTGGGAAGTAAAACTCAAGATAGCAGAACCTGGAGCTAATTGCTTAGAGCTTCTTGGTAACCAGTCATAGAGGATTTATGAGACTTGGCCAAGGTCACCCTGTCAGCTAGTGGCAGGGCCAAGAGTCCTTTTTGTCTGTCCGCTTGTTTCCTCAGTACCCAATATAGCATTTTGAAGTTTTATTTCTGACAACTTTCTCTTGGCCAGCGGCTGCCCTTCCTGGATTTTCTGTTTCACCGTTGTTGGTCATCTCTATGTGTATACATTTGGGTCACTTGAGTGTATCTGCATTTATTTTTCTTTTCACCTGCTGTATGTCCCTTGAGGTTCAGGATGGGGAATGGGGCGCCTTCTCCTTCCTATAGCATGCCCTTGTGACCGCAGAGTCCCTTACACAGTGGGTCTTCAGTAAAGCTCATTGAGCTTATTGCCTGCCCATCCCACCCCACCCCCCCACCAGGGGGCCAAGTGACAGGCTTCTGGGAGCCATTCAGGAGAGTGTGTTGCTTTTATAAGCCACTTCCTGCTGATCCTTCACATAGTGTGTTTCCACATGAAGTCCCAAGTGCATATGGGGTCACTGTGCTACACTGTGGACCAAACTGCATTGAAAACACAAATGAAAGCACAGACATTCTGTGTTTGACCCTGAATTTTGCTCAAGAGGATTTTAGTTGTACTTATCAGTGAGCTAGACAGGCTTCTGGGTAGGTGAGAAAAAGGCAGGGGAACAGGCCAACAGAAGGCTGTTGTGTTTGCCTGGACTGAAAACATAGTGTGTTTCTGTTACTAAAATTTCTCCTTCACCTTCCCAACAGCAAGGCCAGCTGTTTTTTCTTTTCTAAGGCATTTCAGAATTGAACACTGCTTGACCCATCAGTGACATTTCGAAAGAAATAATTGAACAATTGTGTAAAGGTGTTTATGAATGACACTCAGTACAGTGTTGTATACTATGGCAAAAGACTGGAAATGACCTGCAGCCCCTCAGGAGGAGGATAGATTAATAAGTTATGGGGCACGCATGTGATGGATTCCTATGTAGCCATTAAAGATGACAGCACAGATTTTATGTCAACAAACATGGAAATGTATATTAAGTGAATAAGCAGGTGATGAACTAGTATGTATGGTATGATCTTATGTTTAAAAAATGATAAAGTGTGTATGGGTATGAGAGTGCAAAGAAAAAATCCGAAACAAAGGCACGAAAATATTGATCGCGATTATTTCTGGTTGCCAGGAACACAGGCAACCTTTAATTTTTAAATTTTATATTCTTATAATTTTTCACTCCTTTGCCCTGATTCTATAATAGTTTTATAATCAGAAATACAGGTGAAAATGAAATGGGCATATTGGCACATAGTTATTTTGTAGCACCATGGCACTTGTCACTGGAGACCAACAGCCAAGCCAAGATTCTGTCTCTTAGGACTGGAGATTGACAGGCCTTTTTTCCCCCTTTTTCTGGAATGAGGTAGTCTCAATAACCAGACAGATAAAAATCCGGCCTGTGTTTACTTCCTTGGGACGCCCGTGCGTGGCCAAAGTTGAGTCTCCCTCTCAACCCAGCTAAATTACCTTGTGCCTGTTGGACTGACACTGAGATTACCATGATTTAGTCTCCATTAGGCACTGGGGACTCTGTTTATCACCCCCATTCGAAGGTACTGTCACTTCTTGAGGCTGCAGTCACAATGGCTGGAAAACATAAGGTGATAAAGCCATCATTTGTTGGGATCTGATTATGTGCATATGGAGTCACTGTGCCTCACACTTTACATACATTGTCATATGTAATACGTTCATCAACATTAAAGATTTGGTATTATTACTCCGATTTTACTGTTGAGAAAATTACAGCTCAGAGAGGTTGAGCAATTTGTCCAAAGTCACACAGATAGTGGGAAGTGTGCCATATCCTATTCCATTGGGCTACACTGTGGTCCAAACTGCATTGAAAGCACAAACAGAAGCTGCCATCTAGAAAACCCTTTTTAATTTAAGTTTTCAGATCATTTTCTTTGACTTCCATCTAATTTCCAACCCCTAAATGATACTAATAGTGGCTAATATTTGTTGAGCATGTAACGTGTGGCAGGCACTATTCCAAATGCTTTACATGAATTATTATTTTAATTCTTACCTCATCCTCCGTTTTGCACATGGGAAAACTGAGAACGTAGAGAAATCCATAAAGTTGACTTGCCCAAGGTTGCACAGCTCATAAACATACCATTTTCTACAACCCCTTTGCCTTAGTGTAGTTAGGGGATTTTTTTGACTTATCTCTTTGTTGATTTGATGGCATTCATGTATGAATTATTTTTGCCAGCAGGATTTTAAAACTGCCTGCATAGAATTTGATCTGATTTGAGGAGGGTTGCCTGGTGCCCAGAATTCCCACCAAGACTCTAATGACTCACAATGGCCTTGTGTCTCCAGCAGACCTCTGTTGGAGTGTATTCTGGTACACATTAACCTCTTGGATCCTATTAATAATTTAGCATAGATTAGCTGATTAGGTTAGCTTCCCAGAGAGTTGGGCCTGAATGGAGTGAGAGACAGTGCTAAGGAGCAGACCCCTGACAGGCCTTTAAGTGAACAGTTCTGGGACAGCTTGTGGGAGTTCCAAGCAGTGACAGAAGCTTTGGCTGACTTCACAGTCCTGCCTGGGCCCAAGCAGGTCAGTGCTTGGTGGCTAATTAGTGACTTACGGGCGGAGCCAGCCTGCCTGCACTTTTACCAATGCTCCCTGTGTCCTCCCACCCTTTCAGCCTTATGAGGAGAAGAACAGGCAATATTTTAGGAGCCCTGTGCTGGGTAATGTGTAAACACTTTATAATTATTTCATTTATTCCTGCCACGGCTCTTGGGAGGAAGAGGCTCCGATTATTCCCACTTCACAAATGAGAAAACTCAGCTCAGAGAGGTGAATGAACTAGTCCACAGCGTGTAAAAAGGAAAATAGCTGGCATCGCAAACCAAGACTGATTCTGAATTTTTAAAAATAGCTGCTGCCTTTTGGGTTTTATCGTTTTGGCCTAATTACCTTTCATTTATCTCTTTTTGTTCCTCATAAGTCTTTATACGTTTTTCCCCCTTTTTTATATTCTCCAATGACTTTATGTCTAATAAACAGTCAATATAAGCAATGACCCCTAAAACCCATTGTAAATTATTAGAAAATTACTATTTTAAATAACTGAATTCTTGAGCTGATTTTTTTTTCCCCCTTTTTTATATTCTCCAATGACTTTATGTCTAATAAACAGTCAATATAAGCAATGACCCCAAAAACCCATTGTAAATTATTAGAAAATTACTATTTTAAATAACTGAATTCTTGAGCTGATTTTTTCAGCTTGATCTTCTTTATGGCATTTATATAACAATACTACTTTTCTTTTTTTTTAACATTGGTATTAATAGTGCAGTACTTCAATCAAGTCATTAAAGGATAGTAAAAAAAAGAAATTTCTAATACAGGAACTGTTTCTTCTTTCATTTGTTCTCATTTACTCATTTAATTTTTTTTTTTTTTACTTTTATCTTGTTATTTTTAAAATAAAAACATTTTATAGAGCACATTTTTAAGCATACATAAAAGTCAAGGCAATAGTAAAATGAACCGCCATGAACATATCATCTTCATTTAACAGTGACTAAGATTTTTCCACACTTGCTTCTTATTTTTCTTTTGCTGGAGTATTTTAAAGCAAACCCAAGATATTATGACATTTCATCTCTAAATATTCCAGTGTACATCTCCAAAAAGTGAGGATATTTTCATATATAACTGTAGTGTTATTTATCACAGTGATCAAAATTAACAGTAATTCCTTTATATCACCTAAATAGTACCTGCATTAAACATTTTCCCAATTGTCTCCAAAACAACTTTTTACAGTTCGTGTGACTTGACAGTGATCTAAACAAGGCCCACACATTGCAACTGGCTGTTGTCTCTTAAGCAACTTTTCACTTTGTGGTTGTGGTTGCTATTGTTGAAATTGCTCTTTTGATTCTAGTTTTGGTTTAGTTATGCATGGCCCTTTTTTCCTTTCCACTTCTTTTAGTCTTTGTTTTATCTTTATCATCATAAGGTCAGCCTGCAGTTGCAAGGATTTAAGAGCAGGGACAGCCCCCAAACCCAGAACAGGTACCAAGAACAAAGCCATCGGGCCACTGCACTGCTTTTCAGAGTGAGTTGAGCGCAAAAGGCAGCACCTTGTCTTGTCTGAAGTCCCTTGATAGCCTTTGTTGTCTTTTTCGACCAGTAGAAAGATCCTCAGTTTACAATACTTACTTAGACTACTTTTTTTTTTTTTTTACCACTGAAGGATGTCCCTTGTCTGTGTTTTGAAGCCCGAGAGAGCTAGTTTGCAGTTGGGAATGTAACATGGCTTGTTAGGTTTGGACTACTTGATGTGTGGAATACTCTCCTGCCCTCTCCCGGGAGCCCTTTCGGTCCAGAGCTTCTGGATCCAGAGACAGCTAGAAGGGCTGCCTGCTTCACACCTTCTGCCCCTGTCTCATTTCCCTGTCTCCTGCTCATCACATCTTGGGAGTTCCTATCACTTTGCTTCAGAAACCTATTCCCTGCTGAGGAAAAGGGGTGATGCAGATACTTGCTAATTGGTTCATCTTCCCAGGAACCACGTGAAACCCATTAAGATGCACATCCTTCTTTAGAAAGGACCTAAGAATCCTCCAGTGGAGGGTCGTCTGGTGGACAAGAGGCAGGAGGGTTTGGGGTTAATCTGAGGACCCTTCACACATTTCATTTGAGGGGCTGTCTTTTTCAAGTAAAGCATTGTAGGATTTCTTGGGTCTCTTCATATGAGGGAATAAACCCCCTCATTTAATGAAGTGCTATTTTACCATGCAGTTGAGGTTTCAAATTTCAAACTTTATATCTGCCAAAATTGGGTTCTTTATGATAATCAGATCATTACAGAGTCATTATTACAGCCATTTGTGGGTGAGTTTTCTCATTTGTCTTTTTACATCTGGTCCAGATGTCTGCATGGTCGTTCTGTGCAACTGAAAATCATTAATAAATACATGGTGTTCCAAATATTACAAAAAGGAGTGTGGTGTTGGCAAGATGAGATGTGGTGTGTACACGTGGCTGGTGGGCTTTGAGAAGGAGCAAAATCAAATGTGGGCAAATGTTGGCACAATTCTTCCTTTTTTATTGATTCCCAATTCTCACATGACATTAGAATTACAGTGGGGTGTTAAAAATGCACTTATTGTGTAGGAAAAGCTCAACCTGATGTGATTGGCCTCATGTGTAGGAAAAGCTCAAACTGATGTGATTGGCCTCAGAATTTTTCTAAATTTATTTTTTGTATATCTTTTAATTTTCCATTTAGTATTTCCTAGTGTTTTCTTTCCATTTTCTATTAAGGTGTAATTTATATGTTGTGTAGGAAAAGCTCAACCTGATGTGATTGGCCTCAGAATTTTTCTAAATTTATTTTTTGTATATCTTTTTATTTTCCATTTAGTATTTCCTAGTGTTTTCTTTCCATTTTCTATTAAGGTGTAATTTATATGCCATAATGTTCATCCTTTCTAGCATATAGTTCTGCAAGTTTTGGCAAATGCATACAGTCATGGAGCCATCATCTCAATCAAGTTCTAGAACACTTCCTGGTGTCCTCTGTAGTCAGCCTTTCTCCCTACTGCCGGTTTTCTGTCTGTATAGTTTGACCTTTTCCAAAACATTGTATAAATAGAACCACTAAGCACAGTGCATTTGGGGTTCATCTACACTGCTGTCATATCAATAATTTATCCTTTTTTGTTGCTGAGTAGTATTCCATTGTATGGACGTACCACAGTTTATCCATTACCTAGATGAGAGATACAGTGTTTGGCCACTACAAATAGAGCCACTATAAACATTTGCATACAGATTTTTGTGTGACTATAAGTTTCCATTTAATTTGAGTAAATACCTAGGAGTGAGATTTCTGGGTTATCTGTTTTCTGTTGCCGATAACAGAATACTGGACACTGGATAATTTATAAGGAAGTGAAATTTGTATCTTACAGTTTTGGAGGCTGTGAAGTCCAGGGTCCAGGGAGTGCATCTTGTGAGAGCCTTCTTCTTAGTTAGGATTGTACAGGGTCCCATGGCAAGGCAACTTATCACATGGTGAAAATGGCAAGAGTGTTTTCATCTACTCTTCTTATAAAGCCACCAGTTCACACCTATGATAACCCATTAATACATTAACCCATTAATGTATTAATCCATTCATGAGGCAAGGCCATCATGATCCACTGACCTCCTAAAGGCTCCACCTGTCAAGACCACCACATTGGGGTTCAGTCTTTTATGTGAGCTTTGGACTGACCTCCTAAAGGCTCCACCTGTCAAGACCACCACATTGGGGTTCAGTCTTTTATGTGAGCTTTGGAGGAGACAGACACTCAACCCATATCATATGGTAAGCGTGTGTATGACTTTCTATGAAATTGCCAATCTATTTTTCAAAATGGCTGTACCATTTTGCAGTCCCACCAGCAGGTATGAAAGTTCAAGTTCCTCTGCATCCTCACCAGCATTTGGCACTGTTAATATTTTGTTGGATTTTTTCTTTTATTTTTAAAAATTTTTTAGCCATTTGGATAGGTGTATAGTGGAATCTTGTTGTAGTTTTAATGTCTAATGATGTTGAACATCTTTTCATGTGCTTATTTGCCATCCCTGTATCTTCTTGGGTGAAGTGTCTATTCAAGTCTTTTGCCAATTTTTTTTTAATTAGAATGTTTTTTTATTATTTGACTTTGAGATTTCTTTATATATTTTGTATATAAGCTCCTTAACAGTTATGTAGTTTGCAAATATTGCCTCCCAGACTGTTACTTGTCTTTTTAAAAAGTCTCTTAATTTGTGGACACTTATTTCATACATAGCTTCCTTATTTTATTGCCAACAGTTTACACACCTTACATCTCATGCTTTCATGGGACTACGCAGCAAGAAAGCATAGTGGAGAGTGCAGTATAGAGTTTGTCCAAGACATAGGTGAAAAGAAATGGAACAGGAAAGACTTATTTAAGACTTCTTATTCCAAGCTATTGTCTAGGCCAACAGAAAAGGCATGTTGATATTATTTCTAGTCAGTGTGCAGAAATACAACCCTCAATATCCAGCCAGTGTAATGATTTGATCATTACATATTGTACACAAATAATGATAGTCAACACTGTACCCCCAAAATATGTATAATAAATTATGCTTCAATAAATAAATAAATAAAATAAAAAATATTACTTAAGTTATATATATATATATACACATATATGTATGTCCAGCCAGTGTACATTGTGGTGGGAATGCATTCTGTTAGCTCATGGGTTAAAACAGTTACAGAGGAGCACCTACATACTTAAGAATGCAGCTGTGTTATTTCACACATGTGCATGTGTGTGCACACAGGAGAGAAAGAGCAAGAGGGACAGCGAGACAGAGGCAGAGGAATTTGGTAGTGTGTGATTCACATGCTCTGGGAGGGATGAGGAATGGGAGACATGACTCCAATATTCCTGCAAGTTCCCATTCTGTGCTTTGTGGACAATTTAAGGGTTTTCCAAAGGTATCCTTGATTGTACACTACTTTTTTTCTTTCAAGCCAATTTCCTAATCCTCACATTTGATGTTATTCTGTTAAAACAATTCAGATTAGAGAAAATGGAACGGGTTTTCAGAAACCATTCTGTTTTAGCAAGTCCACAATAAAAACTTCCCAATGAGTAATGGTATGTTATTCTGTTAAAACAATTCAGATTAGAGAAAATGGAAGGGGTTTTCAGAAACCATTCTGTTTTAGCAAGTCCACAATAAAAACTTCCCAATGAGTAATGGAGATGCACCACTGTACCCCCTTTAATATAACTTACCATCAGCTAAAGTCGTACTGGTCTCTCTCCTTTGGAGTTGTTCTGTCTCCTTATACCCTGCCACCCTGCTGACTGGTTATTTCATAAGATACCCTCTCTGAGAGTGACAGTAGCCAAGAGACAGACTCTGTTGGGTTTTTCCCCTTTTGAATCTCAGGATTTCATTTTTAGTCATTATTCATTTTTATCTTACAAAATAGAAGAACTCATAAATTGTTAATACTGGAAGGAACTTTAGAGAGAACTTCTATTCTGTTTCCTCTCTTTATGGATAAGAGGATCAAGGTTTGGTACTTCGAAGGGACTCATAATCTTGGAGCTAGGATGAATGGAAAAGTTGGGCCCTAAACACAGGCCTCGTACTTGCCAGTCCAGTGTTTTTTTCCAGGCTATAACACAAGGAAATACTGTCTGTGGATGGTGCCTGGAAAGGGAATATTCAAAAGTACAACTCAAATGAGGTTTTGGAAGTGCCACTGGACTTATTTTAAGTGTAAAGATAATTAAGAATAAACTAATGAGATCATTCAAGAAGTTGTCTCAAGCCTATAGAGAAAGATATTAGGCTTTAAATTCATTTAATGAATTAAGCTATTAGAGCAAGAGCTGTGTAAACAGCAACAAAATATGATTTAAAAATAAATGAGCAAATTGAGCTTTTCTCAGCTAGGCCAGGGTGCTGTGGAAAGTGGCCTGTGGCCTGGGAGGGATCCTAGTGAGGTGCACCTGTCATCAGAGTGCAGCCTGCCCCTGTGGCCACTCACTTCCACAGTCACTGGAATTGTAGGCCTGGGTGTATAAACCAGTCCTCAGTCTCCTGTGAACTGAGAGACCTGTATATCAAAGGAATGTGGAAGATATGCTCACTAGGAGTTCCCTAGAAGCCTTTTTAAAGAGCTCCAGCCCATTGCTCTTTAATCTCTGATATAGGAATGATACGTAGACCCACCACAGGCATCATGTCCAGCCTCAGGGCCACCCACGAGCTGCAATGAAATGTCAGATAGCAGGCGGGTTCATGAGCAGCAGGCCCAGGAGCCACTTCATTCCAGCAGCCTTAGTCTGCTGCTCATACTAAGTAATGAGAGTCACTGAGCCCATTACCTCTAGAGCACTTAATGGTACTAGGCCCTGTTTCAACACTTGATGTGTATTAAGTCATTTAACCCTCCCCATGGAGGAATCATTATGATCCCCATTTCACAGATGAGGAAACTGAGGCACAGAGTGACTTGCCCAGGGTCACACAGATTGAATGCAGAGAAGCTGGGATTTGAATGTGGATCTTTCCGACTCCTGAGCCCAAACTCTTATATTCCTCATCACACTGCCTCCTGCATTCACACTGCAAACATTACTGTCTAAAATACACTATCCTATGCAGTCACCAGTAGGTCTTTGAAATGTGGCTAGTGCCACATGTTGAAATGGTAATATTTTTGATATATTGAGTTAAATCGAATGTATTATTAAAATTAATTTCATTTCTTCATTTTCACCTTTTTAAAATGTGGCTACTAGAAATTCTTAACTTCCATGTGTGATTTGCATTTTATTTCTCCTTTTTTGTCTTTTTTTGTGACCGGCATCGGATCGCAACCCTCAGTGTTGCACCCGTACCGGACCGGGACCGGCAACGGGATTGCAATGGGATCGCAACCCTCGGTGTTGCTCCCGCACCTTGCTCAGCCAGTGAGCGGCCGGTCTGTATGTGGGATCCGAACCCTTGGCGGGAGGGCCACCGCGCTTCCCAAGCGGCGCACTGTAGCAGTGTGCCACCGGGCCGGCCCAGCATTTTATTTCTACTGGAAAGTGCTAGCCTAGAAATTGCGAGCCACGGCACTTCACACGCAGGCTGCAGACAGTACAGGGTGGCACTCGGCAGTTGGCACCCACCAGGCAGAAAGCCTGGTCTCCTCTAACTGCTAAGAGATGGAATGAGTCAAAACAACATTTTCTGAAGGGTAGTGTACAGGATATTAATAGCAAAACCAAACAGTCCCTTAGGAAAATACAGGCCTGGGTATATTCAGCATTTTTTGCTACTTCAAATAGATATTCTGTAAATATTTTCTCAGAGTATTTCAAATGTCCCTCAATTTCCTCATTTATGAATTGGAGATAATAGTCCCTACCAGATAGGGTGCTCTGAGGCATAATCAAGTTAATCCACGTAAAGTGCTTAGAACAGTGCCTGACACAGAGAAAAGCAGTCCGTAAACATTAGCCACTATTATTGCAGCCGGTAGTCCTCGGCAGTGCTGGTTACTGCATTTAGTTGAAGGAGCTGCAGGTTGGTGACTGAGAGGAATGGACACAGAAGGGCCTTTGGTGTAGTGCCCCCACCTCACATGCTTGTGTCAGCATATTTAGGGCTGGAGGCACCCACCCCTTGAGAAGACTGTGTTGTAACCATCAGACATGCTTTCCACTGCCCACCACCGACTGCCCTTTGAACACCAAGAAGCTTTTCAATTGTTTTCTTCCAAGGACATGTCCTTCTCTCCCGGAGAAGAAAGCCCATCAACACACTGCCCTCTGTCTCATTACTTCAAGGGAAGTTTCACTCCCCATCACCTGCCTCTCAAACTGGCAAAGATCCATACGTTTGGCAATTATGTGGTTAAACAAATGCTTTCTTTCTTGCAAGACTTCTCCTAGCATTTAAAATGCTAATGGGCATGGAGAAAGTTCCAGATGTGAATGTTGTGTAGAGTGCTTTGCAAACTTAATTGATTTGTTTTTGGAAATATCTTATGGGACTAATGTTCTGTAAACCACTGTGTTGGAAACATGGTTCATAAAGGTTCAGGCCAGCCAAAAAGCAATCTTAACCACTAAAATCTCTCCTGCCACTGCCTTTTGTGTCTATTTACTGCCAGCACTTGTATGTAGCACTGCTTAACCCTGAGCACATCACTTTTATTTTATTTTATATTTTTTAACATAGCCCACAGTTTATCAAGAAAAATGGGTTTGGAAACATGATCCTAGTGAGTATTCAGGGTTTCTCTGTTGTTTTTAAAAGCTAGCAAATTGAGGACCCTTAAAAATAATTAAACCTCTTTGAGGTTTCACTCATCCACATTAGAGCTTTATACGTACAGAACAATTCCATCTCTTAGCTCCTTCCCCACCCATGTTCTAGAAACACATTGTTATTTGTTATTGGAACATTCATGGGTTTTATGGCTGTTTTCAGGTTTTTGTTTTGTCTTTTTTTTTTTTTTTGGCCACAGTGTGCTTGCTCGTTCATCCCCCTCTGATCCCAACAAACTTTGTTTCTCTTGTCCTACTGAGTCCCCGTCTGAAGGCTTTGTTAAGGCTTCTCTGAACATACCGATTAGTGCAGATCTTAGATCTAACTAGAACCAAAAGAGCCAGGATACTGCCATGGGCTTCCACTTTTTGTCCCCGGTATGCTGTCAGCTGCTAGAGCCAGCTGAGAGGTGGAAGTGTGTGTTGCATTTATTTACGTCTAATTACATCTCAGACTGTGTCTTCTCATTATCCATCCACACGTACATGTTATCCACATTGGAAGTTGCATGTGAGCAGGGACTGGCTGATCATGCCTTTATCTCCTTCCTTCCTGCTTTCATTCTTTCTTTTTTCCCTTCCTGCCTTCCTATGTTCCTTCCCTCCTTCCCTTTACAAGATTATTTCTAAAATAGAACTGCCTTATTTGAGAAACTCCAATGCCAATCAATACTAACTTATAAAGAGGGGATGTCCTGCATACTACTCAATAACAGTAAAACAATAACCACTAATAATTATTCTCATGTTAAGTATTTAATGGATCTTTCCGGTGTGCCATGCCCTGCAATAAGGTCATTTTATGCATTATCTTTTTTAATCCCCATAGTTACCCTTTGGGGTATGCACTGTTATTCTCATTTTACAGATGAGGAAACTGAGACTTTGAGGCAGGAAATTGCCCAAGAAAAGGCAGGTAGAGTAACATAGGACAGGAATAGGTACCAGGGTTGGTCTGGCTCCAGAATCCAAGTGAGAAACCACTGATGATTCCTGTCCAGCCTCTCTTCTCTCTGTCAAGCTCGGGTGGAGCAGAAAGGCGGCTTGCCTTGCTGTTGAATTCTGCCTTGGTCCTGTGCTGTATGAATCCCCAGCCTGGTTAGTTAGGTCACACAGTGGCCCAGCACCTTAAGGAAATTCAGTTAAATTTTGATAAACCTTATGAAAATAGAGATCAATAATTAACTTCCCAACTGTTAATGTTAACATGTTAACATTTGAATCTCCTCAACCTAGCCCCAGCAGGTGGGAAACACTTCAATGAGTAAGCACTGCATAACAAGGCCTGCCTGTAATTTCCTAAACTAATCCCAGTTATTTAGTGATATAATGTGCATTTTATTGTAGTGTAGTGTGAAATGAAGTTGATTTAAGACATTTTTACCAATAAGTCAGCAAATGTTGAAGTTTTTAGCTGTTGAGGTTTTTTAATGATGATACCATCTTAAATTTTTATGACACTTTCTTTTCAAGGATTGAGCCTGAGTTTTATTCTTGTTTTGTCATTGCTGTTGTTTATTTCAACTTACCTAGCCCAGTACCTTCACAAAATAGGTGCTTGAGAAGTGACTTTTTAAAACATTTAGCTTATAATTTACAAGGAGTTTTCTATATACTTTCTCATTTAATTCTCAAAATAGTGTTAAGATGGAAAAGGTATGTGTATACCCATTTAAGAGGTCAGGAAACTGAGGCCCATAGAAGTGACTCAGAAATACTCAGGTGATAATACTCTGTGCTGACTTGCCCTACTTAAGAGTATAACAACTCATGTCTTTGAAATCATTATTGAAAGCCAGAAGATTGTTTTTAAGCACACTTAGTCACTCTACCTTAAATGGTTCTTTTTAGTTCTGACTCACTTTATGATTTTATGGCTGGTAAAAATAGAAAAAAAATGATAACAATATTTATTCATTCCTTCCTATGCACTAGGCGCTGTGCTAGCACTTTGCATGCAGGGTCTCCAGGTACTCCTCAAAACAAGTCTATGGAATAGGCACTGTTCTCACTTTACTTTACGAGAGGGAGATCTGGGGGTGAGTGAGTAGGTCAAATAGGACTTGAATGAGGTCTCACTCCCTTCATTACATGAGCTCTTAGATCACTGGCTGTTCGTGGTGGTGTAAGCATCAGTACTTCTTTTTTGTAGGCATCAAGGTCAAACAGTTGCAAAAGCCAACATTAACTCATGGTCTTAGAATAAAATGTTAGAACTGTATGCCTGTAACGTAGCAATAGGAAGCATAAAGTTGCCAGTTAGAGCTTTTTTTAACATGCGTAAATTTGTTTACATGTGTATGTGGGGGTTCAGATTGCTAAATATTACACTTTTCTCCAAGTGCAAACATGCTATTTTAGGATTTGAACTAGGCCAGGTTTCTCATAAGCTATTTAGTTAAGGAAATATGATTAATTTTTGAGGAATACTCGAGAAGAAGAAACACACAAAAAATGATGTCCTGTTTCTGAGTGTCGTATTTGGTTGAACGTCAAGAAGAAAATGGTGTAGGCACTTTGGAAGACAATTTGGCAGTTCCTCAAAATGTTGAACATACAATTACCCATGAGCCAGCAATTCTACTCCTATATATATACCCAAGAGAGGTAAAAATATATCCACCCAAAACCTCATACATGAATGTTCATAACAAGACAATTTGGCAGTTCCTCAAAATGTTGAACATACAATTACCCATGAGCCAGCAATTCTACTCCTATGTATATACCCAAGAGAGGTAAAAATATATCCACCCAAAACCTCATACATGAATGTTCATAACAGCATTATTCAGTCGGGTGCTTGAATGTCCACCCAAATGTCCACCAACTGATGAATGGATAAACAATGTAGTATATCCATACAGTGGAATATTTGGCAACAAAAAGTAATGGAATACTGATACATGCTACAACATGAATGAAACTTAAAAACATTACACTAAGTGAAAAAAGCCAGACACAAAAGACCACATATTGTATGACTCCATTTATATGATGTGCCAGTATAAGCAAATCCATAGATACAAAACATAGGAAATATAGGTTAGTGATTGCCAGGGTCTGGGGAGAAGGGAGACTGGGGAGTGACTGCTGATAGGGTTAGGATTTCTTTTTGGGGTGATGAAAATATTCTAAAATTAGATAGTGGCAATGGTTGCACAACTCTATTTGTATACTAAAAACCACAGAATTGTATACTTTGAAAGGGTGAATTTCATGGCATGTAAATTATATCTTAATAAAACTGTTATTTAAAATTAATAATAAATCGACATATGAGGGAGAAAAAAGAAGAGCAAGAATACACAGACTATTCGTATTGTGCTTTCCATGAGAGTGAAATTTCATTGTGTAGCCCATTCTGATAAAACTGTTAGCAAAGTGAAATCACAAATTGCTGAAGCTCTAGCCTCAATTCTGTTATGGTAAAAGGTCACTAAAGAAAAATGTGGACGATTTTTTTTTATGCTGACAGTGTGTGCTCCCCTGGTGGAAGTTATTTTCTGTTATTACAGTTCCATACAGATACAAGAGAGTTGAGTAGGTATATAGGATACACTGTCAATTTTTTATGCTATTGTTAATGCTAAATTTAACATTGCTTGCTCAAATGGTTAATGTCCTAGAAATCAGTTGGGCTAATTAAGTCAAGAAATATGATTCTAACTCTTTGGGAGAAAGGGTCAGATGGATAACAGACTGAGGAATATTATGCATTAGATGTTGCTTTCAATTCCAAGAAGTAATTTGGTTCCTGCATCTTCATGCAACAAAATGTATACTGAATTATTTTTTTGAAACACAGATTACTCATAAATTAAATGTCTTCCAGGAATATTAGAATTGGCATGGGTTGTTCTCTGTTAGAAATTGTAACCTTTTTGTGTCTAATGCTTTAATGTCTTTAATTTTATTTAAGTACACCTTGTTTCCAATTAGCACCTTGATTTATCCTCACATTTTCCCATGCACAAGTCCCATCTGATTATTCAGAGAGTACACTTTTTCCCCTTAGTGGTCAAAAAGAATGAATTCTGTATAGCATTGTCTGAGTGTTTTTCTCACTATAGGTATACTTTTTCCTAGGCAAATCCAATAAAATAAATCAGAATATTTACAGAAGACAAATTCTAATACCATGTTCTTCACTCATTTAATGTGTACAATTCAATGGTTTTTGATATATCCACAAATTGTGCAACCATCATCACAGTCAATTTTATAACATTTTTATCATTTGAGAAAGAAACCCTGTAACTTTTAGCTATCAGCTCTCCCCATTTCCCCACTCGACCCCAGCTGTAATCAGCTTCTACTCTACTTCCTATCTCTGTAGATTTCTGTATAATGGAATTTCATGTTACTAGAGTCATATAATATGTGATCGTAATAACTTCGTATAGCATACATTATACGAAGTTATACGAATGGAGGAATCATTATGATCCCCATTTCACAGATGAGGAAACTGAGGCACAGAGTGACTTGCCCAGGGTCACACAGATTGAATGCAGAGATGCTGGGATTGCTTTAATGTCTTTAATTTTATTTAAGTACACCTTGTTTCCAATTAGCACCTTGATTTATCCTCACATTTTCCCATGCACAAGTCCCATCTGATTATTCAGAGAGTACACTTTTTCCCCTTAGTGGTCAAAAAGAATGAATTCTGTATAGCATTGTCTGAGTGTTTTTCTCACTATAGGTATACTTTTTCCTAGGCAAATCCAATAAAATAAATCAGAATATTTACAGAAGACAAATTCTAATACCATGTTCTTCACTCATTTAATGTGTACAATTCAATGGTTTTTGATATATCCACAAATTGTGCAACCATCATCACAGTCAATTTTATAACATTTTTATCATTTGAGAAAGAAACCCTGTAACTTTTAGCTATCAGCTCTCCCCATTTCCCCACTCGACCCCAGCTGTAATCAGCTTCTACTCTACTTCCTATCTCTGTAGATTTCTGTATAATGGAATTTCATGTTACTAGAGTCATATAATATGTGATCTTTTGTGACTGGCTTCTTTCACTTACTGATACAATAAAGTTCATCAAAGTGTTTTATAATAACAAAAGGGTCAATTCATCAGGAAGATATAGCAACTATAAACATGTTTGTACCTCATAACAGTGCACCAAAATGCATGAAGGAAAAACTGGCAAATGAAGGGAGCAATAAAAATTTCAACAATAGTAGCTGGAAACTTCAACACCCCACTTTCAATAATGAGTAGAGCACCTGGGCAGAAGATCAAGAAGTAGAAAATTTGACCTATACTATAAACCAACTACATCTAACAAATAGCTATGGGAAAATATACTCAACAAAAGAAGAATATATGTTCTTCTGAAGTACACATAGGACATTCTCCAGAGTAGGTCATATGCTAACCATAAAACAAACCTCAATAAATTTAAAAGGATAGAAGTAATACACAGTATTGTTGCTGATCACAATGTAATGAAATTAGAAATCAATTATAGAAAAAAAAATGGGAAGCTCAAAATTACATGGAAATTAAACAGCACACTCCTAAATGACCAGTGGATCAAAGGACAAATTAGAAAATACTTTGAGGTGAGTGAAATTGAAGACACATTTTAAAACTTACAGGGTGCTGCTAAAGTTGTCCTTAGAGGAAAATTTATAGTTGTAAATACTTCTATTAAGAAAAGAAGAAAGATCTTAAATCAATAACCTAAACTTCCACTTTGAGACATTAGGGGGAAAAAAAGAACATACTAAACCTAAAGCAAGCAGAGGAAGGAAATAATAAAGTTTACAGCAGAAATCAATAGAAAATAGCAAAACAATAGAGACTGTAAAACTTCTAAAACTTTTAAAACTTTGTCAATTGTAATAAATCAAATTAAAATACTTACAGAGACATTAAATAAGGATTATTTCTTTTCACAAAATAAGTGACATATTACCTTAATGTATAAGCATTCAATTTTCAGCATGGCTTCCATGCACCTATTGTATAAAGCAAGTCTCCCAGAAAATATCCACTAGGCACTATCTTCTTCCCAATTCAGATTCAGTTTGGAAACTGTCAACCAAATCATGAGCCCTTTTCAATCCCTAGCTATTGAGAAATCTTGCCTAATAAAAAGAACACTATTTAGGACTTTCTAATCTATGCCTGATTCCTCATACCTCTACTTCCTGCCATGTGACTTTGCATAAGTTGCTCAATCTCTTTGAGACGTTTTCTCATGTGTAAAATAGAGATAATTTTCTCAGTCTGAAAGGAGTATGTGAAATAACATATATAAAAGAGCCTACCTAGTCCAGTGCCTGGCACTGAGTAGGTACTTGATTGGTATCTATTTTATATTCATTTGATGCTTTAAAAATTGAACAACAGACTAATTGCCTATATGGCATTGGTTTACATACATGAATACACTTGAAAGAGAGACGAGAAGAAAAAGAATTTAATGTTGAATCCTGCTATGTACCAGGCTTTGGCATACTCACGTTATCTGTAGTTGAACTATATATAACTTACTTGACAGGTTAGACAGTCAACTGAAACACTAAACTCAGGCAAAAATACACATCTTGGCATAAATATTTGGGCCCTTCAAATGTAAACCCACTTACAATTTAACTTTTTTAAAAAATTTTTGGGTATTGGTGTAACAAATTCTATTCCTTAGGTGTTAGGTAAGCATACTTCTTGCAATTCTGTTGCCTATTTTAGAGTACAAGCTAGTGGCATTAAAGCTTTATAGTATATTTATTAGCTTATAGGCAAGATAATAGATTAAATTCTGTTTTTACTCAAAGTGTATTTTGGCAGGCACTTTTATGCTTATTTTGTTTATTGTATGGTTGATGACATGAAAATTGGATATTTTCACCACTAATAACTTCAAGCCAAGTTCTAGTTTTGAGACAAGTGCTTCTCAAAATTTAAGTGTAAATACTAATTATCTAGGGATCTTGTTAAATGTGGATTCAGGTCTGGGGTGAAGGTAAAAAATCTTCATTTCAAATAAGCTTCCAGGTGTTGCCAATGCTGCTAGTTCATGGACCACCCTTCGAATAGCAAGACTGTGTAGAACCCAAGAGGTCTAGGCAAGTGCTGGAAACAAGTAGAGCCAATCTGACGTTATAAATCATGGCCCCAACTGCCTGCCCACACTCTCTGAGTTTAATCCGCTTCCTTCACTGAACCCTGAAATAAATTGAGAATTCAGAGGCATTGAATAGCAGTGATTCTGTTCTTATATTTCAAGTATTACAATGATCTAATAAGGTAGTAGACTACCTCGTTGTGTGTTTTCTGTAGTTCCTTTGTATCCTCTGTTAGCCTGCCCACCTCTCGCACTTCTTTACACTATATCTCATTGAATATCAAAAGTGGTATATGTGAAACATCTCCATTTCCATTTTTCAGAGCTCTGTAGCTGCGTTATTGGCCCATACTGTATCTATGGCAAAGAACAATGAGATGGAAATCGTTTAAATCCCAGCAAGGCTTTCGTTACCAAACAAAAAGAATCACATGCAATTGTTTCCCTGATTTTCTAATACCTTAAATGAGCATTTATGTAAGCTTCTCAGGGAAGCTCATCTCAAATCTTTAGTCATTTAGATGATAGAGCAGATTGAATTGCACCTGTAGAGTCCACAGTATGTAGGACTTATTTTTGTACGTAATTTGACTACAGACGCATCATCTTAAGATGTGTCAAATTAAATTCTTAATATGAAGTAGATGTGGCTTGAAATGTAATGATTGCCATCTGACTTGTTACAGAACACAAAAATGGTCACAGTGAAGAGAAGAGGAAAACCAGAACAAGAAAATGGGGAGAAAGGAATAACCTGGCTGATGATGTGGCGGTATTAAAAAGTGGCTTAGCAACAAAGGTGTATTCTGCCTATGGGAACAAGACGGACAGCACAAGGGAAAAGAGGACCCACAGAAGAACAAAACGTTTTTTATCCTATCCACGGTTTGTAGAAGTGATGGTGGTGGCAGATAACAGAATGGTTTTATACCACGGAGCAAACCTTCAACACTATATTTTAACCTTAATGTCAATTGTAAGTACATTCAAAAGAAGGTGATTTATGATGTCTTTAAATGTACCATTGGGGAATGGGTTTCCATCCAGTGCTTTGGAGGATCATTCAGGGTTGGCACTTCCACTATTCAGCAAGTGACTGAAGAGAACGTGAGATTATTCATTGGTTGATTTTTTTGTAATGACAATAACAGTTATCAATATTGCATGTGTATTCTGTGTTAGACAGTGTGCTTCCTACTTAAAAGGCATGATCTCTAATCCTCCTGGCAATCCTGTTAGGTGGGATTATCATCTCCATTTTGTAGATAAGAAAACCAAGTCTCAGAGGAGTTAGGTCACTTGCCCATGGTCAGGTAAAGCTAGTGAGTATTGTAGCCATTGCATGGGACCTTTTGCTTATCCAGTTCCCAAAACCAATGCTCTTTCTCTGTCTTAGGAACTTTGCACAGCTGGGTGTGGGCCTTCAGTGATACTTTGGGATGCTGGTTGTGATTCATAGTCACTCTTGGAGCTTCCTAAAGCCTCAGTCCTCTAATTAAGTATCAGTGAGGTGAGGCCTAGGAATTTCTCACTCTATTTTTCTACTCCTGTTTTGAGTTGGAAACACAATAAATATGCATGATTGTAAAAATCAAACACCTTGGAGCTTCCTAAAGCCTCAGTCCTCTAATTAAGTATCAGTGAGGTGAGGCCTAGGAATTTCTCACTCTGTTTTTCTACTCCTGTTTTGAGTTGGAAACACAATAAATATGCATGATTGTAAAAATCAAACATAGCCAAAGCCTACTGACTAAAAAATAAGTATCCTGTATGCAGGCTCTCTGGCCTCTTCCCAGAAGCAACCCTTGGTAAAAACTTTTGCATAGGTTTCTAACCAGCACTGCCCAATAGAAACATAATGCAAACCACATATTTAATTTTAAATCTTCTAGTAGCCACATTAACGAAAAGTAAAAAGAAACAGTAAAATTAATTTTAATAATGTACTTTATTTTATATTCAAATATTATCATTTCAAAAATTATTCAGATATTTAACTTTTTTTTTTAATATACTAAGGCTTTAAAATCCAGTATGTGTTTTACACTCATAGTACTTATCAGTTTGGGCTAGGCACATTGTACGTGCTCAGAGGCCACATGTGGTGAATGGACACTATATGGGGCAGTGAAACTACACATTTTTAAAGTAAATATGTATGCATATATGACTTTCTTTCAAACAGAAAGGGAGCATTCTTATACACCGTTTTACACATTGCTATTTTCTTGGAATGTTAGAGATCGTTCCATAGTAGCCCATACAGATCTACTCTCACTCATTTTAAGCTTTAGCATAACATTCAATTTCATGGATCAGCTCTAATTTATCTGAACAGCAACCTTTTAATACATTCCCCAAGATGAATGTGGACAGAAACCATGTTTGGGAATGTTGCTTTAGGGTTTCTTCTTCCCTCCCCAGTGCTTCTTGTCTTTCCCCTCACAGCTTTGAACCATTCCCTGATGACCCCCAACCCTGCCTCTGCCCACTCCACTCTTACCACCCAGTCCCCTGCTCAGGCCTGTGTGCCTCAGCTCTCTCTTGTGCAGGAGGAAGTAAAGGAAAGCTCCATTTCCACCCCATAATTCCAAATTTGTCATAGGAATTGTGATTATGAATGTGGACTTTGAGTCAGACTGACCTAGGTTGAGAGTTCTGGGTCTGCCACTCACCACTGTGTAATGTGCCTCAGCCCTCTCTTATGCAGGAGGAGGTAAAGGAAAGCTCCATTTCCACCCCATAATTCCAAATTTGTCATAGGAATTGTGATTACGAACGTGGACTTTGAGTCAGACTGACCTAGGTTGAGAGTTCTGGGTCTGCCACTCACCACTGTGTAGCCTTGGACAAGTGACTTAGTTTCTCTAAGCCTTGGTTTCCTCTTTTGTTGGGCAGAGATTGTGACAGTACCTAGCCCAGAGTTTTGTTATGGGGACTAAATGCAGATGCATATGCAGTTTTCAGCAAGGACCTCATCCACAATAAGCCTTTGTGAATGTTGGCTCTCACAATTCATTATAATAATGCAAAAAATCCAAAAACAGGTTACCAGGTTGTTGAGGACACAAGAGGGTAGTAAAGATAAAGCACTAGCAAACATGGTCAGTGTGGGATCCCAGAAGTTGGCAATCCAGAACTTCAAATGAAAGGAAAAAGAGCTTGATGGAAAATTAATATCCAACATTTTGGTATAGAGAACTAAGTCACGTGGCAATGCAATTTCAGAGAAAAACACCTTGAAATTGAAACTTGTTTAAATTCATCATTATCTAAAACTGCCATCTATGAATTTTATGGAGAGACTTTTAAAAAATTTGTTGAATGAATGAAAATTCAGAACTACAAAATACGTATGTTGCATGAAACGTAAAAAGAGGTGGAACCCAACATAAGAAGTGAATTGCTTATTGTTTACACAGAGTTCACAATTAACTTTGAAAAATTTATCTCGGTTGCAGGTAGCCTCTATCTATAAAGACCCAAGTATTGGAAATTTAATTAATATTGTTATTGTGAACTTAGTTGTGATTCATAATGAACAGGTAATAAAGTTTTTTTCTTTTTTCTTCTATCTGTATCCGAAATGGCATATCTAATTGGTGGTAGTACAACAGACCTACCATAATTCTTCTCTGTGTTTAGGAAGGACCTTCCATATCTTTTAATGCTCAGACAACATTAAAAAACTTTTGCCAGTGGCAGCACTCGAAGAACTATCCAGGTGGAATTCAGCATGATACTGCCGTTCTTGTAACAAGGTATATGGATTTCTTATTCCTCAAATCTCTGTTTCAAGTCAGGTTGATAGGATGGTTTCATACATTCCTGGCAGCCAGCCCCTAGTACTATACAGGGTTTCTCAATTTAGGTACTGTTGACATTTTGGACCAGATAATTCTTTGCTCTGGGGACCACCCTGTGCATTGCAGAATGTTTAGCAACATCCCTGGCCCCTGTTTAGTAGTCATCACTAGTACTCCCTCCTCTAAACTGTGGCAACCAGCTGTGTCTCCAGACATTGCCAAATGCCCCCTGGGGAGGCAGAATCACTTCTGGTTGAGAACCACAAACCTATAGGTACCAGATAAGGAATAATGTATTAGGCAGGCTTGAAAGTAAATTCCCTTATATTACAGATTTAGCTGCTATTCAGATTGAGTGGGTTGTTGCCATGCGGGGCATGAGTCCAGTGTTGCCAGATTTGGTGATTTTTTAAGAAGCCAGAGATGTGGGTTCTTGTAGATGTTAAATCTCCCCATTTTTAAATAGTAGCTACTATCTCAAAAATCTTTAAAATGTTGTACAGCGGTGCTGGCCTAATTGTGCCTCCTCTGATACAGTCAGAAACCCTCCTAAGTGAACTTAAATGAAAAGCATTTAGGGTCTTCTCCGGAATGTTCTCAGAGTCTTTATGAAACTAGAATCACTTACTCCAAGGTATTGGGAAATGTACTAGTTGAAGAGGTTTCTGACTGCTCCATGGCTACCCTGGCAGCAGCAAAACACTTCTTAATGTAGCTTTTATTCTTAAATCAATGATTCCCAAATGTTTTTTGAGTTGTGAAACCCTGGCTTTGTTAGTCTGCTTTTCTGTAACCCTCCCCCTCTAAAATGTGTGCTGTTGTGAATGCCTAAAAGACTCTAAAGTGTTTACTTGTGTTGACATATTCTCTTTGGTGTTGTCAAGGCCTAAGTCTGCTTTGCTTTCAGGCAGGATATCTGCAGAGCTCATGACAAGTGTGATACTTTAGGTGAGTCCTCTGTGCATATCCTCTACGGCTAAAACAGTTTACTACATGTCTTTGTTAGAAGCCACAATTGCTTTTTAAAGTAAATCTTTGTTGGTTCCCCCCCCCCCCCCCCCCC
>NW_007727640.1:260910-276378 GCF_000696425.1 Galeopterus variegatus
TTTTTTTCCCCCCCGCCATAGGTCTTGCTGAACTGGGAACCATTTGTGATCCCTATAGAAGCTGCTCTATTAGTGAAGATAGTGGATTGAGTACGGCTTTTACAATAGCTCATGAGCTGGGCCATGTGTAAGTTTCCTTTCAACAATTTCATTTAATTCAGAGTGACCTAAAAGGTTTGTCCTTGACATCAGTGAGCATTTTTACTTGACTTTAGTGGGTATAAGACACTTCCCAAGTCATAGTAGAGTTTGCGTGGTTGAAGAGCACTGAGCTTGATTGGGAGAAATGACTTTGGCTTCAGAAAGTGGAGTAAATGAAGTGCACCTTGTTCAGCCATAGCTCATGTGTGTCTTTGGTTTAACTGCTCAAGTTTAACATGCAAGGTCTAATATTCTTTTTTCCTACTGAAAACTGGAAGAATGGAGTCTTTCCTTCAGCTGATGCAGAGGATATATTAGAGTGGAGAACTTTCCTGACTTAACATCTTTGTCTAGGAGAATTCCCAACATTGCCCTAGCCCATAAGATTTTTGCAACTCCAGATCATTTCTGATTCTAGTTATATATGGCTGTAATTCAGACATTGAGCATCTGGGAACAGTGAAATCCCTCTTTTAGGGAAGAGAATGAACAAAGATAAAGAGAAGGAACCATTTCCTCATTATGGTCACTAAGTGTCCGGCCATTAAGAAATGGCTTTTCCCTTTTGCTCTTTAGAGACAGAGCATGGTTAAAACATGTGTAAACTTTCTAGAAATTCTGGTTTTTGAACTGCATTATTTTCTTTCTAAAATAATTAAATTACTTATACTATATATTTTTGACATTTTTTTTCAAAAGATGTCATAAATATAGCTGTCTGTCAATTTCTGTGTCAGATGTTAACTTTATGCAGAGCTAACATCTATTAAGCAAGCTTTTTCATTCAAATATTTTTACAAAGACACATTATAAAGGTATTGTGCTAAGCATAGAGCAAGGTGCATATATGCAGGTATTTCCAATTCAGTTCAACATATAACAGGTATATTTTTAAACTAGTAACTTTGTCATATATTTTAAGAGCACACCTTTTTTCTTTTCTCCAGAGAAAATATTGTCAGATGCCCCATATTTAGAACATAAATGAGGCAGGCTTTCCATTTAGCAGCTGCAGCAGGCCAGATCTGCTTAGTCAGCATCCTCTCTGTTCTTCTGGTTTCTAAGGCACCATGATGAAACTCAAGGACTCCCTGAAGAGAATTCCAGTTCCAGCTCCCCCACCTAAGTAGCCATGTGACTTTGACCAAGTAATTAAATCTTTCTACAGCTCAGTTTCTTCCTCTGCAAAATGTGGAGAATAATAGTACTATTCATTGGGTCAAATAAGTGATTCAATGAAAGAGAGCATCTAAAGCATTTAACATACTTCCTGGTGCATTGTGAATGCTGCAAAGTCTTGGTTATTATTGTTTAGTAGGTGTTTAATAAATATTTATTATTATTTAGCCCCTGTAATGAGCAAGTGTGCCTGACATTTAAATGAAAATAAGTTTTCTGTGTGTTTACATGATGAAATGAACTTTATCAAGTCATGGTGGGGGTGGGAAAGAAGCACCAGCTCCATTGCATAACAGAGAAACAACTAAGATTTGAATGCTTTGCCTGTTTGAGGCTTGTTAATGTAGGTATTACGCTGATTATGCAGCTGGGAGCTGGAAACCAGGGCAGTTATTCTTTTAAGAAAATAGACTCTTAAGCATTAAGAACTATTACTAAGTTCAACCAAAACAGATAAAATCTCTATTGCCAAATATTCTATCTTTATTGGCAAATATCGAGGTGCCTAAATTTTTTAAAGAAAAAGAAAACACAAGAGAAATGAATGAGATAGACTTCACAGCTTTTATCCCAGCTTTTACTTTTATATGAAGCAGTTCAACACACTTCTGACTTACTTATTTCTGTATTCAAGATGAACTATTGAAGGGAATTCCTCCTGAAATGCCAAATTAACCACATGCATCAATTTTGTGACTGGGGACAGTCATCCAGAGAGAGAAGGCAACCCTTCTCAGCTTGTCACCCAGTGGATAATTGCCTGAGCCGAGAATGGCATTTGGGTCATAGAATTGATGTTTCTGGATTGAGGAAATACTTCCTGTCATTTTTCTCCACTTCCTCTGGCTAAACCAGGAATGGCAAGTATGTGTTAATGCTGCTATTGAGCTCCCTCCCAGGCTTGAGAGGACACTAGCAGTCCTTCACAGCCTTCTCACAGGCAGAACCTGGATTAGTTTAAGAATCCTTTTGTGTCTGACTTTTTAGGAAGCCAGTACCAATCAATTGGTGTTGGCATGAAGCATGAAACTATTTGCCATCTCTTCAGTTAAGCCAATTGAATTGGCATGCCCCTGGTTTCCATGCTTACCACTCTCTTTCTTGAGTTTTATTGTGCACAAACTTTGCATACCTTTATAATGATATACCTATACAAGCATATCATTTGTCAATCCGATCCAAAAAGGACAGATGCCAAGACCCATAGTGAGCGTCTTATTAGAAAGCTTTTGGCTTCAATTTTTGACACTGGACTGACTCTTTAGATTCACAGTATTATTAAACCTGCCAAATTCTTGACTCTATAAATCGCCCTCTTACAGCTTATTAGGAATTCCAACTACTGTATTCTAGCACCAACTACAGCACATTCAGAGCCTCTGCAATTCCAAAAAGTACACTTTAAGCCAAATAAATGGCCCAAACCATATCTTTTTTTATACATGAAAGGCATTTCGTATTAACTCAGGTGAGAATTATGTTTTATTCTACACTCTATCTTGAGTTGTCTTAAATCTTGTTCTGCTCATCAGGAGTCAGGTTCTCATCCACAATGCAGTAGCCAGGTAAGTTTTTTTCTCTTAGAAGGATGCATTCTTAAAGCAATTTCAGCAGCTGATCCCTTGGCACTTATTGACACTCTCATCATTGTCTCATTGGCTTTAGGTTTAACATGCCTCATGATGACAACAATAAATGTAAAGAAGAAGGAGTGAAAAATCCCCAGCATGTTATGGCTCCCACATTGAACTTCTACACCAACCCCTGGATGTGGTCAAAGTGTAGTCGAAAATACATCACTGAGTTTTTAGAGTAAGGCTTGAACTTTCTTTTAGGACAGACTTCTAGTGTCTGGCCTACTGTAGAGAACTAATTGTGGGAAAGAAAATCTTGAGTCAAGCATTCCTTTTGAGTTGTTATTTTTGTTGACATTCCTTGGAGAAAGAAAAAAAAATACTCTCTGACATCTGTGTAGTTCATATCCTTGCCAGCGTTTAGAAGATTACAGACTGAACTAAAGAAAAGTTGGGATCTTAAAGAGAATGTGGAAAATGTTGCTTCATTTTGGGTAAAGCTTTGAAATTTGTTCAGTTTTTGGGAGAGGGACCATGAATGTGATTCCATGAAGAAGGCCACAAATATTTATACACATCTAACTTAGTCATTTTGGCTTGGAAAGGGGTGGGAGAATGAGCTTGAACCAAAGAAGATCATGCGGGTGGCTGGAAATTGCAGAGGACCCCATGTTGTTGACTTGTGGAAATTCTCTCCCATCCTCTGGTCCTTCCTCCCTCCCTTCCTCTCTTTCTCCCACCCTCTCTCCTGCTCCCCTCCCTTTCTCTTTTTTTCCCTTTTCCTTTCTTTTTTTTTTTTTTTTTAAGCTTCCTGCTAGGCTGCTCAATGATCCAATTACATTATACAATGCCCCTGTGAAACAGATTTATTGCTTTTCTCTCCCAGAAGTACAAAAGGTTAAGTGTTTGTCCCAAAGTCACTGGTGTGTATTTCTGCAACCACAGGGAAGAGGGGGCCTTATTAATCAGAACTCACCGGGTGTGAATTTTCCAGAAGAGGTGTTTGCAGAAAAGTGAAAGAACTGAAGGGTAGCTGTTTTTCTTATTAACCAGATGGTGTAAGGTGTTTTCTTTCTGTGGGTCATCAGTTCACTCACTCACTCATCCCTTTGGCAAACATTTACTAAACTATGAATAGGGCCACGTGCTTGGATGAAAAAGACACTATCTTTGCCCCTAAGAAGCTTACAGTCTATTGGGAAAGATAGTCAAAAATAAACAGATAATTGCATTGAAGTGTGATAAATGCTGTAACAGATATAGATTTCCTACTGACTATGTTGTATGCATAGCATGTGGTTCTATAAAGTACACCAAAAATGTAACTTCAGCTCTGGACTTAGCTTTGGATGAAAAGAATAAAGCAAATGTAAAAAAGGAGCTGTCCTCTCTGCCATTAAAATGCCAGAGTGGCCTTCACCTTTATCATGAGCCTTCGACAGTCTCTGATCTCACCGTCTGTTTGTTTCTGCTTTTCATAGCACTGGTTATGGCGAGTGTTTGCTCAACGAACCCGAATCCAGACCCTACCCTCTGCCTCCCCAACTGCCAGGCCTCCTTTACAACGTGAATAAACAATGTGAATTGATTTTTGGACCAGGGTCTCAGGTGTGCCCATATATGGTAAGTGTTTGGGGGCTGTTTCTGTCCTTTTCTATAGATTCTGGATTTCTTTTTATTCATAGTTTTCCATTGGATTCTCACTCTCATATAAACTACCCCAGGAAAACTTGAGAATGAAATCGACTGTGAATGATCGTAGTAATTTTGATGATGGTGATAAACAATACCATTGCTCAGTGTTAGATGTGCTTTACCTGTACTTTCTCATTTCACGCTCATGACACCTCAAAGGGAGATGCCAACATCGCTTTCATTTTACAAGTGAGAAAGCGAGGCTCAGAGAGGATGAGGTCACAGAGCTGGTAATCACAGCGCTCAGCTCTTTTCTTTCCTTATCTCCTTTCATGCCCTTTGACCTATCTAGGTAATCTAAATGATAGGGATGTGTCTAAACGCAGTAAAGTTAACTCATGAGACAAACCTGTTTCCCTGTTTTAGCTTGTTAAGGTTGAGTCCTATGAACACTTGGGGCTTGAAATCATTTCTGGTGTTAGCTCAGCTGGGGAGTGTGTGTGATACTTTACATCCATGTGTCATGGATGTTTGGATCTGTGATATGATCCAGTGGCTATCAGGTTACAGATGAGCTGTGCTTCTGTGGGGTGACCCATTCCATCCCTTTGGGCATATGATTGTTTTGCTGGGAGAGACTTCTGAGATTGCATGGTGAATTGGGAAATGATTCCATGGAAATAATAAAACATTTTGATTCCAAAATGATTCCATGGAAATAATAAAACATTTTGAATAAACTTTATCCATAATGATATTAATTTCTGTGTTACTCATGATAGCAGAAATTAGGACTTATGGAAATGCCCACAAAAAGAAAGGTTAAGCAAATAATAGTGTCTCTGTTTAGTGGAATATCATATAACAGTCAAAAATGATCGGGCCGGCCCAGTGGCACACTGCTACAGTGAGCCGCTTGGGAGCGTGGCGGCACTCCTGCCGAGGGTTCGGATCCCACATACAGACCAGCCACTCACTGGCTGAGCGAGGTGCGGGCGCGACACCGAGGGTTGCGATCCCGTTGCCGGTCCCGGTCCGGTGCGGGCGCAACACTGAGGGTTGCGATCCGTTGCCAGTCACGAAAAAAGACAAAAAGGAAAAAAAAAAATGATCTACACCTGGGAACTTGCTCCTGATAATGATTTTAAGTTAAAATAACAGGATAAACAATTTATATTGTGGAGTATGTTCTCAGCTCTAAAAGGGGAAAAAGCTACAGAAGAGAGTGGGTAGTTTGAGGCTTTTTTCTGTTTGTTTTTTAATAATTTTTTAATACCTTCTTAACTTTTCTACTATGAGCATGGTTTAATAACTAGAAAAAATAAAAACAAAAAATCATTTTAAAAAAGTATGCCCTGAAATAGAGCTAAGTATATCAACTGGGATAAATCTAAAATACAGTGTTTAGAGAAGGAAGAAAGCAAGTTACAGGATATGTCATTATGGTACTGTTTGTATCAAGCTTAAATGCTATACAATACTGGTAGATTTTTTTTGCATTTGTAGTAAAAGCATTGGGAATGATGAAGTGATGAACATACTCAGGAACAGTGGTCACCTCTGGGGAAAAGAGGAGAGGGAAGGGACCCAGGATGAGTATACAGGGCCCTTCAGCTGTGCCTGTGAAGTTTTCTTTCTTCAGCTGGGTGGTGGGTATGTGGGTATCCATTGTTTCTTTTTTGCACTTTTTGTATGCCTGGTATATTTCACAATATTTTGTCCCTTTTTTCCACAGACAACCCCTAAGAGCCTTAGAAAGGAGTTATAGTATGACCATGATATTATTTGGCCTAGTAGAAAAAAAATGAGTTTGGGGGTCAACCTTAAGCTAAACACAAATCACAGCTCATCACAACCTAACTCAAAACCTAAACTCAAATCATACAATTCTGGTGTGAAACTAAGCATGCTCCTTGTTTTCTTCAAGCCACAGTTTCGTCTTCTGTAATATGGGGAGGTGTTACTGAGGACCACTGGACGTCATGTGGTCTCAGATGCAAAGTAGTTCCCCTTCTATGCCACTGCAAGTCCTACCAGGCATGGAAGTGTATCTTATGGGCTGCCCTCTACATCCCTTGGAATATTTTATCATTTAAACCAAGGAGAAAAATCCCTTTTAATCCTACTCTTTATCATTGGCAAATCATTAGCTGAAAGCAATCTTTCCCTCGTTAGATACCATCTTAATCATGTTGTCACTTAATTGTCATTCAACCGAATTGGGCAGATGCAGTGTAGACGGCTCTGGTGCAATAACGTGGATGGAGCACACAAAGGCTGCCGGACGCAGCACACGCCCTGGGCCGATGGGACCGAGTGTGAGCCCGGAAAGGCAAGTAACGCCCCGTTCCATCCAGTGTCCTGGGACAGGAGCAGCGGGATTTGGCTATGTGATCAGTGACTGATTTTAGAGTGTACGATAATGCAGTCTGTTTAAGCATGCATAATATGTTTTTGAGGAGGAAAGATCATCTTACTTTGAAAATTGTGAAATTAACATTACAGCGTAATGCTGATGCCAGAGATGTATCCATCATCATTGTCTCAATTTTAAGACATTCTTTCAATTTAAGGCTTTTCTGTCATTTTAACGTTTCTAAAACCCCATTGTGTTTTTCAGTGTATGGGTACATTTAATATGAGGTAGTGTTTCTTTTTCCTCTCTCACTCTCATTACAGGTGGCACTGAAAAGCTATTATTAAGTTGATGAAGTATTTTAGAATTGAGTAAATACAGAAATATGGTAAACTTATTGTGTTCACTATAGCACTGTTAGTACTAGGCTTTTACCGAGCTGTGGTGTTTTCTTTAGGGACCTAGGATGTCACCTGGGATATATTCAAATCCAAATTATCATGAACTGGTTATAGTGGTTCCCACTTGTTTGTTAATAACTAAACAAAATCCATTGCTTGTGTGACCCAGTGATAACAGTGTCCCATGCACATGGGAGTATGATTAACTTAACCTTCTGCACCTGGTGCGTATCTAAAAAAAATGGTGGTCTATTAGTGATATCATCATCATCAGCCAAAAAACTTGGTTACAAAAAGTTTTAGATATATATTCTGATTTTTTAAAAAATCCATACGGAAAATGGCATTCTGTCACCAGCGATACAATCCCTGGACTATATTTCTGAATCTCTTATCATCCTTTCATATATTTTATATATGTTTTTTTTTTCCCCCCTTTTTTTTGTCTTTTTTTTACTGACCGGCAACGGGATCGCAACCCTCGGTGTTGCGCCCGCACTGCGCTCAGCCAGTGAGCGGGAACCGGTCTCCACATGGGATCCGAACCCTCAGTGGGAGCGCCGCCGCGCTCCCAAGCGGCACACTCTCCAATGCGCCACCGGGCTGGCCCATTTTATATATGTTTTTAATGGCTGCCACGGAAACCTGAGAACCATATTCCCAATGCAAACCTATGATCCTCTGGCCACCAACACACTAAGTTAAATGTCCTGTAATAAGTGCAAGACTCGGGGCCGGCCCAGTGGCGCACTGCTACAGTGCGCCACTTGGGAGCGCGGCAGCGCTCCCGCTGAGGGTTCGGATCCCACGTACAGACCGGTTCCCGCTCACTGGCTGAGCGAGGGGCAGGCGCAGCACCGAGGGTTGCGATCCCGTTGCCGGTCCGGTACGGGCGCAACACTGAGGGTTGCGGTCCGTTGCCGGACACGAAAAAAGACAAAAAGGGGAAAAAAAAAAAAAAAAAAGTGCAAGACTCACTCTTTGGCCAAAGAGATATATTTAAGCCAGTTATATGGTTTAAATTGAATTTGTCTGATATCAGCAAAACCACTGGTATTGTGTTGTGGTTCTTAGTCAATGTGATGCACCCACCCACTGTGTCTATTTCTGACACATGTTATTGCTGGAAAAATCACAACAAAGAAGAATTCTCAATCATATGATGAAGTGACTTGTATTTATTAAAATTGTCTGAATGGGCTACCAAGCTCCATGCAGTGATATGATTTCCCAACCAATTCTGGAACACAAAAAAACTCGGAAGATGTCTGCTGTGTCTTTTTTCTAATCTTCTGATTTTGCAATAGAAGCAGAAAAGAAAGGATTGCAGGGTAATCTTACATCTTCTGAGGGGTGGGGAACTTTGGGAGAACTTTCAGAAGACCCCTTCCATGTGTGGTTGTGTTCAGCAAGGGCAGAAGACTTCAAGGCATTTCAAAGGGCAAGCTCAGGACACTTTTAGAGAAGTAACTGTGCAGAAAACATGATAGGTACATTTTAGTTGTGTTTTAGAAAAGTGGCCACATCTTGCAGCTTTTATTAAAGGTAGAGGTATATTAAAGATGTGGGTATATATAAATACCCTGAAAAGTATTATAATGTATTTTACAAATGCCTAAGAAGGTGGATATGTTGGCATAAAAATTCTTTGTGGTTTTGTTTTGTTTTGTTTTTACAGAATTGGCAGTATATGTCTTTTCTCTATATACTAGCAGCAAATTCTGACTCCCTTTGCTGCTGGGTTTTTTTTTTGTTTTTTTTTTGTTTTTTTCTTCCTTACTTTCTCTTCTTTGGGCCCTGCTCCCTCAGCAGTAATCTATCTTGGGCTGCTGACACAATGTTATTTTGATGAATGACTCACTAATGTCTCTTTATTTTCTCCATTCTCTTAAGTCTGTTAACATTTTCATTTCTGTTTGTGAGTCTGAGGTTTGAAATTCTTTTGTTTCAAGACTTCTTGGGACAAAATTGACCTCAAAGTCCCCATCCCAATATCTTTAAAAAAGATGCATTTATGTAAAATGTCATTTAAATGGTTTTAGACTCTTTTAAGAAAGCCTGTCTTTATTTTGGCTGTGGTTCCACCAGACTCTTTATACTTTGTTGTGATGTATAGATAATGGCTATTCCCATATGTAATTATTGTTTGTCCAATTTGCCTGGTTAAATAGATTATCTTGGTGTATCTTTCCAAAACAGCCCCCATTTCTAGCCTCTGTCACGTTTAGACACTTTCCCTGTTCCTCTGAGATTCTTCCTCTCTTTTGGACACCTGTCAATGTTCATACTACTAAGAAATGTTTAATTTGCAGACCAGTTTGTAATTAGAAGTTTTCTTTTAAAAAGGGACCAAGAGGTCATCTGAATGCAGTGTTGAATGGTAGCACTCTGAATGGTAGGCCACCTCCCCGTTCTATTCGGAGGTTTATGGTCATGCTTAATGAGAATAATGGTCACTTTGTAGTCTGCTCTTGTGTGAAGGTAGGTAAAGTCTATAGAATAGAGAGATCAAGAGACTGAAGTTGAAAGTGTCAAGAGGGAAAAAAATATATTTCCAGGAACGTTCTCATTATTAAAATCAATGAACAGTCATAGGAATTTTCTCCTCACTTTGTGGGATTTAAAAAATGCGTATCTGGCAGCAAGATTTGAAGGCTGAATTTGGCTTTCAGCTATGACCTCAATTGCATGTTAGTTAGGAATTATATTTAGGTCAGATCCAATGATTGCAGTACAAGGAAACTGGTTCTTTTTCTGATACAAAAAACTAATACGAGACCTAGGTTTGATCTGGAACTGTTATGGCAGCTCCATAAAGTCATCAGAGATTAAGGTTGTAATTTCTTTCTGCTCAACTATTTTGTGCAAATGGCTTTTATCCTCAAGATCACAAAATGGCTGCTGTAGCTCCAGCCATGGAGTCTGTAGTCCCAGAAGAATGATGCCAAAAGGCAAAGAACAAAGGGTTAAAAGCACCTCTCCAGGAATCTTGCCCAATGATTTCTGCTGACATTTCATTGACTACCTTCACCTGTGGGGAACCTGGGAAAATATAGGTTCTTTTACCAAGGATAAAAGGGAAAATGGTGAGCAATCTGGAGTCTCAGCCTCACTTTTAACCATCTCATTAATCTTGCTATTGTTGGAAATTTCACTCTTTATTTGGAAGTCAGAAATGGTCCCCATTTGCTCACAGTTGAGAGGCAGAGAGGCAGCATGTGTCGCAGTTAAGAGTGTACACTATTAAGTCTGGTTGTCTGTATTCCTGTCTCCTCCCTGCCCCTTTCTGATGTTTGGCATTAACTCCTCTGTGCCTTAACTTTCCTTTCTGTAGAAATGGAGATAACAATAGTACCTGCTTTGTAGTGTGTTGTGAGGATTAATTATATATACACACACATACACATGTTTATATATAGGCATATAATGTTTAGAACAGTGCCTGACAAATATTAAGTTCAGTGTAATTGTCTGCCACTATCACTACCATCATTGTTAGGTCTCCTAGGTGCTAAGCTGTATACTAAGTGCTTTGGATACATTGTCTCATGTTATATTCAAGACAACTTTGGCAGGTAGGTCTCCATTTTTCAGCTGTGGAAACAGACTTCAGTGACTTGCCCAAGGCCACAGAGATAGTTCGTGGAAGAGCTACCACTCACAGCCACTGTTTACCTGTTAAGCTTTGTCCCTGTAGACATGCTTTTTCCAATATGGTAGCCACGAGCCACATGTGGCTACTTGAAATGTCCATCTGAACTGAAATGTGCTGAAGCATAAAATACACTCCAGGTTTTGAAGACCTAGTGTGGAAAGAAAGAGTATTAAAAATCTCATTAGTAATTTCTATATTGGTTACATGTAGAAATAATAATGTTTTAGATCTATTGAGCTAAATAAGATATATTCAAATTAATTTCAGGTTTTTTCTTTTTTTACTTTTTTTAAGTGTGTCTTTTAGAAATTCTTAATGTGGCTCACGTTGTATTTCTATTGGATAGTGGTGCCTCTCTGTTCATTTATTTTTATGTGCATTTATTCCAAGAAATGTTCACAACCACTGTAAAAACAAATATAAAATGATTTCCAGAGAGTGATGCGGTCCCTGCTGCCTCGACCCACATTTCATGGGGACTGAGTTGCCCAGGATTCGGATGCAGAACCTTTTAAGCTTCAGCCAAACAGCCCAGGGAGAGGGACGTGTCCTCAGATACTGTAAGAGGATAATTACAAGGGAGGAGGCACGGCAGACTGGAGAAAGCTTAATTACACTCTAAATAATTGTTTGCCCGGCCTTTCCTGGGGGTGGGTCTGGCTCCTCCGAGGAGACCTTCACCTGCCTCCTATTTCCCACTTTCTCTGTACACTGCCCCACCCCCTGGCCTTCGCAGCCCTTTGCTTCTGCTCTCTGTGGCTTGTGGTTCTCCCTGAGGATAAATCACGACAGTCGCCACCAGCTCTGCTTCAGAGATCTGAGTGAGCTGCGGGGTGTCATGCTCCTGCAGCCACTGCCGCCACTCTTCCTTTGTCCACTGCTCAGTGACCTCGGCTTTATGTCAGGGCTTTACACCCCAACAATGGCAAGAGGGTTGAAATGGGCTTCTCCACTCCCTGTCCTGCTGAGGAGTCTTATTTTGTTTTGTTTTTTAAACATCATGGCCTTCTTCCTGCTCCAGGCTGGAGAATCTGAAACCATTAGTAACAAAGAAGTAATAAAGTTTAGGGCTCTCTGCAAAGTGTCCATTTTGCATGTCTCATCCTGAGTGCTTTCCTGGAGTGAGTTTATAGGAATCATGTAACTAGCTTTTTTCTTTTTTTCTCTCCTACTTAATTAAAATTGGGTTTTCAAATCCATGGGGTGCAATAAAACATTATATTTTACCAGGCTTGTAACATCTCTAGGCCTTGTTAATGGAGATTTGCTATGCAAATCCTGTTATTCACTTTGGCCCTGTCTGCCCATTTCCACTGCTCATTTTTCCAAGTAGACTAATTGAGCAGTTTGGAGCTGGCCATTGGAGTTACCCTGCCAGCCTGGAGCCAATCACTCACTAGCCAGTTTTATTCAAGCAAGCTGTAGATGAAGACAGAGCCTAAAATCAATAAGTATGAGATTAAAATCCCTGCAGTTTCCATTATTCATATAGGTGATGGATTTGCAGCAGTTCAAACCAGCACATGGAAAAAAATTAAAGTATGGTATATTGAAAAGGACAGCCGGTCCTACAATGACTCACAGCGCCAAGCTCTCCCTCACTGTTCCCCTTATTAAATACAGCACTGCAAGTTTGGATTTTGTGTTCCCAAAGAAATGGAGGTCCCCGTGACTGATGGATCCTGGGGAAGTTGGAGTCACTTTGGAACCTGCTCAAGAACATGTGGAGGGGGCATCAAAACAGCCATCCGAGAGTGCAACCGGCCAGAGTAAGTCCTGCACTTACTGCTGTTGTTATTGGTATGGCAGGAGTAAGGAATTCCTAAAGGGAATAATTTAGCTGGAGGTGGGTGAAGAGCATGTTCCAAGTTAGAGAGCGGGTAGACTTGAAAGGCTGCCAGACCCATGGTACCCGATGGTACCCAAACTCTTTATCCCCAGGCACCTCCCCTCTCTATTACTATTTTTCTCACACAATCCTTTGTTATTAAAAGTTTTGTATACTAAGCAGTGGATCCTTTTGTGTTGGTTGGTCTGTTTCCCAATTTTGACAGTCAGGCATATCTTCTCCCCAAAGCTTAAAATAACATGTTAATAGAGTGAACAAATGGATTTTCACCAGGAAATAAAGAAATTGGACATTTTTATCCAGATTGTAGATAAATGTACCCATTCCAGTTAGCTACTGAAATGCTGAAAAGGGCTCACAGACCCACTCACCCTGAGGCTGCATTCTGGACCCCATGTCCAGAATTACTTTTTGAATCAGTCTAGTTGTTTTACAAGTGAGACACTTGAGGTCCCCATCCCACAACCTGACAGTTTGCAGATTGGGAGTCTCCTACCTTTCAGGACAGTTCTCATTGTGTCACCATGGCAACTTCTGCCAGCCTAACCTGGTTAGGACTCACATGCTCAAATAAAGTTGATGGATATTTTTTCCCCCAGCATTTATCCTGGTAGACATGTGTTTGTTGGGGAGGGGGCTGTTTATAAGTAGATAATATATCTCTATCTTCATTACGAGAAATGACATCCAATTGTGTGCATCTAAGATGTATGAAGTTTAAAGGAATAGAAAATAATACATAAGAAGAAAAAGTAAGTAATAGTTTGTATAGCATTTTGTCAGTCTTGCCACTGGACTTATATAGGCTGGTCTAGGGAGCCCAGGAAGTCTTCACAGATTATAGGGATAGTTTTTAGATGTATAAGTCAATACCCATTTTTAAGACCACAGCTGCTGGAATTATGTAAAATGATATCACCTAGTGGTACTCTATTTTTAACAGCTTAGATCAGGGATAGCAAACTCTATTGTACAGAGAGAAGCAAGCAGGTAAAGTAAAGGACTGAGTGGTCCAGTGCAGTACAGTAGTTGTGCTCTAGCCTCGTGGAAACCAAGTGCAAGTTTCTACTCAGATCAAGCTGGTTGTTCACAGGTAGAAAAAGAGTCTAATGTTGACAAAGCTTCCAAATTTTTAATAAGAAAAATCTGAATTGTGTGAACCAAAAAGAACATAGCTGTAGGTCGCTATTTTGCAAGCCCTGGTCTAAATAGATATTCCGTAGTACAAATCACAGATGTTGATGAATTCATTTTTGTTGACAGTTCAACATTTATTTCATGTCCTTGTAATATTGGTCTCTAAGGAAGACAACTAAAGAGCTATAAGGCATAGACTCTGGTCTGTAAAACTAACAGTGTAGCTATGGATAAAAACAAATAAGCATTAGCTTTTCTGTATAGCACATATTTTGCATTAGTTTTCTACAATAGTGTAAATATAGTCCTTACTTAAAAAAATATTCAAACACAAATGTATAGGATATAAAAAATTTCTGTCATTACTTTTACCTCTCACCTACTCCCCACAAGAAATAATCACTGAAAAATAATCTGATGTGTAATTTCAGACTTTTAAAAAAAATTGTGGATGTAATATGTATTATATCAAATATCATATAATATAAAATAAGACTCATACTGCTTTTTAAATTCAACTATATATCCTAGCTGGCTATATTGTTGAAGCTTTAAAATAAAATCTTGTAAACTAAGGGCAAATATGACTTTTATACAAATTAAAAACTATTTGGTGGCTACATTGAGCAAAAGTATTATTTTATATTAAGTGTATGAGGGTATGGATATTGCAAATGGTAGACACTTTATAAGTACTCCTTAAATTTTGGTTCAAGAATATTCCATTCAAACGAAGTATTTGGCCTTTTTTTTTTAAGTCTTAGAGCAATTCTAGAAATAATGTGGAAAGTGGAGAGAGATAAATCATTCCTTAAATTTTGGTTCAAGAATATTCCATTCAAACGAAGTATTTGGCCTTTTTTTTTTTAAGTCTTAGAGCAATTCTAGAAATAATGTGGAAAGTGGAGAGAGATAAATCACTCCATAATTGGAATGGGCTAGACAAAGAAAATCACCCAGTGTAAAGATCTCAGCAGAAAAGGATCTCGAGCTTCAAAGTGAAACAAAGATCCTCACATTCAGAAGTTAAGAACAGATCATTAAAGAGCTCAATTAGAGGTCCTTGTCCTTGCTGTTTGCTATGCGAAGTTTTAAAAAAACACAATCCACCTGGTTGTCAGCACTGACATCATTTCATTAAGACTCCTCCAAGGTATTTGCACGTTAGGATGACCCTGTTAATTGAGGAAGAGGACTGCCTCTGAATACTGAGGTTACAATGACTCTGGGGGAGTCAATTGGAAAAGAGAAAGGGACATAGAAAAGGGAAAATCAGATCCAAATCTCAGTTTAAAAGCTTGCTCAGAGAAATTCACTGAGCAGATGGCTCATTATGTGGAACATGGAAGTGGTTGCTGTCATGCTTCTCAAGGAATTTGAGGGGAACAGTCCTCCCCACACTGGGAATATGCCTTTTCTCAGTTCGACGAGCCCTTAGGATGTAATGTAAAGCTCTGTTTTTAGAATCCAAAGTATGTGTCTACTCAGGACGCTGGATTGTTTTATATTTTTACAGTATTCATGAGATTCAAAAATGTATT
>NW_007727640.1:277174-298295 GCF_000696425.1 Galeopterus variegatus
GATAGAGTAAAATTTAAAATCAGGACCATCAAAAACGTAACTTAGCATACCAAAACTAGACCAAGCATTGGAACTAGAAGATGCATTATGAGGCCATTGGGTTCTATACTTGTTATTCTGTGCTCAAAATTTGGCTCTGAGCTTCCTGGTAGCTGGAACAAAATGGTTTATAGAATTGTTACAGTCTATCATAATTTTAAAATCACACCAATTATTTAGGAAAGGACATTTGCCTTTTCTGGTGCTTCCATTTTGCTTTTAAATTAGGAGATAGGTTGTATTTTAAAATAATAATAAACATGGATTTGAGAAAAAGAAAAGATTGTGAACTCTAGATATTTCTCACTTAGGCTCTTACCATAGCAACTGTTTATAAAGTCTTACTTAAAATGAATAATCAAGACATATGTCTATTTCATCCAAAAACCAAAATTTTCATTTGGCTCTAAGTAATTGCAGGCAAGTTTTTTTGAGGCAAGACATATGTCTATTTCATCCAAAAACCAAAATTTTCATTTGGCTCTAAGTAATTGCAGGAAAGTTTTTTTGATGAAAAATACACAATTTGGATGAACTTGTTTTGAACTGTTGAGAATTGGTTACTGTGGAAGAGCCACTAACTAATGAATAAATAAAGGTGTCCAGACCCATAGATTGTCCCATTTGGAAGGGTCATTAAAGATGAGCTGGGACAACCCTGCCCTATTCCATCTAATCCTTAGGTAGCTTTTCAGTATCTTCTGCTATTGGCTGTCAAACCCCTTCTTAAAAACCTCCAAGAATAGGAACCACACTATCTTGTGGGTTTACCTGTTGTATCATTAGAAATTTCTTGTGATAACTCTAAATCTGCCTACCTTAATTCATTGTAAATAAACATAAAAGTTGCGATTTCTGTTCAACCCCATATGCAGACCAAAGTTTAGCTTTCCTTGAGGGTATAATGCACCTGGGATGATCTTTGCAAAAATCCCTACGTATCTTTGACCACACATCATCCCAGATTTCCTTTCTATGTATTACCAGGCATGGTGTGTAATATGTGCTTAAAAGAAAAATCCAACTTGGCTGTGCAGAATAGTAATTAATATAGCAATTTCCTTAAATCTTTTCCATCCCTATTTAACATGCAATATTTTAAAAGGATCTTAATACTTGGAAAATGTGGTTAATATTATTTTTTAAAGATGCATTTCCTAGAATTTTCAGTATTTGCCTACATGGAAAAACACTATCCAGTTAAATTATTAAATTATAAAATGAATTTTTTCCATGCCAAAAGGTAATTTCATTTGGCTAAAGCTTTCCCTCTTACAGAGTACATGCAAATCCAGCAGAAATCACATTGTCTAGGATAGAAGAAACACCAGACGAGGGTACTTCAAAATATTTGTGGAAAAATTTGTATTCTCTTTTAATTCCATTTTTCTACAGACTTTTCGATGTAGTCTCATATAGTTTATTAAAGGCTTATCAATAATTAAAGAAGAAATTGTAATCTGCCTTTACATAAAAAGCATATGAAGTCACAGAATGAGTTTTGATATAGAAAGAGGCCTGTCTCAAGAGATGCAGCCTGGAAGAGAAGCCAGATCATGAGCTTTGGGTCAGGGAGAGCTGGGGTGGCCCCTCAGCCAGCACTTCTCACTTAATTGGCGTGTGCCTTGCCAGGTTCCTTAGCATTTCTGAACCGAGTTCCCATCTCGCAGGTCTGCTGTGCACAGTCAGTGACAAAAATTGGAAAGTGACGCAGTGACATGAGAATAGTTCAGGGATCAACAAACTTTTTCCATAAAGGGCCAGATGACAAATATTTTTTCAGTTTTGCGGGTTATATGTTCTCTGTCACCACTACTCAACCTTGCCCATATGGGGAGGAACATACATAGACAGTTATGGGTGTGGCTAGATTCCAATAAAACTACGGACACTGAAATTTAAATTTTATGTAGTTCTCATGTGTCACAAAATATTCTTCTTTTTATTTTTTTCAATTACTTTTAAATGTAAAAATCATTTTTAGCTTACAAGCCGTGCAAAATCAGGCAGTGGGCCACATTTAGCCCATGGGCTGTGGTTTGCCAAACCCTGTAATAGCTAAACATTTATTGAGCACTTACTGTGTGCCAGTCTTGTTTACGTGCTTTGAATGGATTCACCTAGCTAACTCTCACTACAGCCATTAGCAGGTATTACTATCATCTCCCTTTTACAGATGAGGAAACTGAGGCTTAGAGAGATTAAGCAACTCTCCTAAGATTGCAGCATTATTAAGAGGCAGGGCTGGGATTCAAACCCTCTGTTTCCAGAGTCCATGTTTCTAACCCTCAGCAGTATTGCCTTTCACATGTAGTGTATTTTATGTGTTGTTTACAAAAAATGTTTTTTATAAAAATAAATCACAAAATGCTGTTTGCCATTTTATAGCTAAGGTAGAAAAACTGTTACCATCTGAAAGGATGGCACCTACAAGTAATAACTATTTGCAGTCCAAAGAACTGCTGCATTGATAAATTTCCAAGAGTCAGCTAAGACTTGTTATGTAAGAGAACCAAAAAAAAAAAATCAACTTAAAAAATTTTTTCTTTTCAAAGGGAAAGAAATATGAGTTACTTTCAGGCAATAAATGAATGATTGATCCACCATAGTCAGTTGGGACATTTAAAAAGATTCCATAAAAATTATTTCAACCCAAGGAAAAATGGAAGGGGGTCTCCCTTGTAGCACATTTAAAGCAAGTTTCACCTGAGCAGGTATATGGGCCTGATCTATTATTCATGTATAATCTGTGATATTTTATGCATGAGACTGGGGTGCCTTGGTACTGTGAAAAAGGCTTGGTATTCAAGAAACCAAAGCTGCATCTCTAAGTGGCACCAAAAAAGAAAAAGAAAAGATTCTGAACCTTAGCACCTGGATACTGTGGCAGAAAGAGCCCAGAGCAAGAACCAGAAACTTGGATTCCAGTCCTGACTCTACTTCTTTATTAGCTGTGCAACCTTGGGCAAACTACTAACTTCTCTTGTTGCTTGGTATAAAAAAAGTACCTTATCTCTTTACCCCTGCAGAAGATGTGAAAGAGCTCTGGGAGTTAAGTGCATAATGTAGATATGAAGCATAGGGCTTAATTGTGTTTAATGGGGAAACAATCAGACTTAGACAATGCTGTGTTATGCTCACTTTGTGTCCCTAGCTACAGTCTTCTTCATGATAAATAATGGTAAATAACCAGACTCCTTGCTAAACACCTCAGATTTACAGCAAAGCTTTCAGGTACACAGTATCATTTCTGTTTTCCATGTGAAGGATGGAGCTCAGATAGGGCAGGTAGCTTATACAAACTCACCCAGCAGTGCAATGCCTGTGCTTCTACCTTCCTCTACAAATCTCTGATCTCAGGAGCACATGTGTAACAGTATCAGGACAAGCTTCCATAGGGACCTTCCTGAGACCTGGGCACTGTGCAGGAGCATTGAGTCCTGCCTCCTAATGCTCAGAGTTGGTATTGAAACCGACTGCTGAATCAGATCAGCTTAGATTGGGTAGTGCTGACATAGAACATCAGAGTAGCTAACATCTTCCAGCATCTACTTTGTGCATTCATTTTAGAGAAGAGGAAAATAGAAGTTCAGAAACATTAAGAACTTAGTCTAAGGTCACACAGTGTGGATAGGGCAGGATTGGAACCCAGATCCAACTGCAAGAGCCTCCCGTTCTATATTTTATGGGCATGGATATATTTCCCATTCCCCAAAAGCCCTGATTGAAAAAAAAAAAAAACACAGTGTGGATAGGGCAGGATTGGAACCCAGATCCAACTGCAAGAGCCTCCCGTTCTATAGTTTATGGGCATGGATATATTTCCCATTCCCCAAAAGCCCTGATGAAAAAAAAAAACAAAAAACGAAAAACACTTCTTATAGTCAGGACTACTCTCAAAGATTCGTTCTAAAGAAAAAAGGTGAAAAGTTTTCTTTCAGTTTCAGGGGTATCCTAAGGTAGTTGTGAAATCCGAGCTGTTCCGGCATTGGGTGGGTGAGCCCCAACTTCCTATGATTCTGTGACCTTCCCGTTTCCATGATGGATTTGGCAAGCTGCTGGACTGCTGGTAGATGTGTTGTATAATTTACTCTCTGGGTCACATCTGGAAAATCATGTACGGGGTTGCATGCTGAGATTAAATTTGCACTGGGATGCTTTGCGAGGCATACTCCATACTCTTGTCACATGTAGTTAATGAAACCAGTGTGCTCTCTCCTGCTTTTCCTCTTTAATTAGTCAAAATATGGGCACGTTTCCTTTATTCCATTGCATTTGTAAAACAAAGCAAACAAAAACAATGGTTGTTGGGAAAGAGTGCGGGAAATGAATAGAGATGGGAAGGCACAAGTTTGCGATGGTCTCCCATGAGTATATCGAGGCACAGAAGACAGGAAGTACTTCAACTACTCATTGGTACCTTTCACCTAACATGTTTCTAAAATTGAAGGAGCTGGTCAGTGTGCTAGTTGGTTAGAGCACAGCCTTGTAACACCAAGGTCAAGGCTTCAGTTCCTCATACCAGCCAGCTGCCAAAATAAAAAAAAAAATTGAAGGGCATGAATGTTCAGAAAAAAGGACAGAAAATGGCTTCATAAATTCCAATAGATTGTATTTCATACTTTAAGTTAACATGCCCTAACATTTTACCCTCAAAACAGCCTTACAAGATAGCTACATCCCATTTTACAGATGTAGGGACTGAGGCTTGTAGAGGTTGAGTGACTCACCCAAGGTTATACGGGTGATGCTGTGGAGGGCAGAATGCAAACCCAGAATTCAGAGCCCTTGCCCTTTCCTCTGTCACCTGCCACCTCAAGTTGTTGCCTTAGAAGTCAGAAAGTCACAAATGCGGGAGTGATGTGCACAGAAATACATTATAATACAGTGTGTATGTGTTCTCTACATTTTCTCAGGCCAAAAAACGGTGGAAAATACTGTGTAGGGCGGAGAATGAAATTTAAGTCCTGCAACACAGAGCCATGTCTCAAGCAGAAGCGAGACTTCCGAGATGAACAGTGTGCTCACTTTGATGGGAAGCATTTTAACATCAACGGTCTGCTTCCAAATGTGCGCTGGGTCCCTAAGTACAGTGGAAGTAAGTGCATCTGGGGCAGGTGGCCTCTGTTGGCACTGGGTCCAGGCACAGAAGTCACACTGTGTACATTTCTCCTCTCTAGTTTTGATGAAGGACCGGTGCAAGCTGTTCTGCAGAGTGGCAGGGAACACAGCCTACTATCAGCTCCGAGACAGAGTGGTAGATGGAACTCCTTGTGGCCAGGACACGAACGATATCTGTGTCCAAGGCCTTTGCCGGGTAAGTCCCAGATGGTGTTTTCTTCACTATGTTGTCCCGCTGCCAAGCTGCAGTTTGTGGTGTCCTTGATAGAAGAGCAATGGCTAATATCTGTGCACAACCTCTAGTGGTTCTCAAAGTGTGGTCGCTGGACCAGTATCAGCATCAGCATCACTTGATTCTGATACGTTATGCTGAAGTTTGAGAACCACTGCCCTGGGTTTTTCTTGACATTTTCATCCTCTGTGGGGTCTGCACAAAACCTCCCCTTGAAGATTTATTGAAACAGTTTACGCACACACTCCTTTATTATAACCTTGATGCTTAAGATTAAAACAAATGCTTCCTGACAGCAGGTTTTCTAGATTGAATAGCTGTGCTCCAGAAAGATGTCATGAGGAAAAGCTGGCCTCACTCAGATTTCTCTGCAATTTTAACCATGATCCCTTCTACCTGAGACATGCCTGTTAATTATTCTTGGAAAAGAAATTGAGAAACTTCTGGCAGACAGCAAAGCATCAGAGCAGTGATTTCTCCAGGGCTTGATACTATTTCACTGTTCTCATCAGTCAGAAATCATGCCTAACCCAGCCAGGCTCTGAGATGTTGTATTCATTTCTTGCATGCAGTCCAAAGGTAAATTGGAGTGTTTAGTCGGTAGGATTTGATTGACAGAGCCCCTGAGAGCTTCATGCACTTCCTGATCCACAGATACAGTGTGAATTTCCTTGTCAGCCCATTCCATAGCAACACATTGAGTTTCTCCTCAAAATGGACAAGAATGTGGACTCCGTTCTCCTGGTTGTCTAGCCAGTGCTGGTGTCCCTCTCAGAACTCAGTCTATACTACTGTGTTGTATTAATAGGTAAGGCAGTTCAGAGGTCCACTTTACAGACCCCAAGGCCTGCAGTCATGCTTGGCCCTGAATTCAGAGCCAGTGTTCAAACACAGTGGATTTCACATATAATCAAATTTTCCAGCTTCTCTTGAAAAATTGGAAAATGTCAGCACAGGGCTACTATTTCTCAGTGGCAGGAATAGCCTGGAGTGGTCAGTGGCTGCTGCTTCCTTAAGATGGGGCATGAGCTCTTTAATTAGATACAGTCCTCACCAGTTCCCTCCCCACCTTTTTTCATCCCTGAGTGATTTTTCTTACTACTTCACTTACTTGTAGACTAGTGCTTTTCAAATTTTAATCTGCTGATGAAGCACCTGGGGAATCTTGTGAAAATACCAACTCTCATTAAATAGGTCTGGGTGGGTCCCAAGATTCTGCATTCCTGACAGCATCAGGGATGCCCATGGCTGCTGGTCAAGGACCACATTTTAAATAGCAAGGCTGTAGACAAACTGAGTTTACAACCCTAGCAGGTTTAAAGGGTCTTCACTTTATTGTCATTTCGAATGCACGTCATTCAAAGAAACACGTTACTTGCCATTTTATAATCTCTATAATACTTACCATTTATTTCAAATGTTTTCTTTTTAAAAGCAAGCTGGATGCGATCATGTTTTAAACTCAAAAGCCCGGAGAGATAAATGTGGGGTTTGTGGTGGCGATAATTCTTCATGCAAAACAGTGGCAGGAACATTTAATACAGTACATTATGGTAAGAATCTGCTCCTAAGAACCATGAGAAGGAAAATAGTCAAAGTTTAAAAATTGTTAACCACGTGTAATACATGAAAGTATTAATGTCAAACATAAAATCAGTCTTGTTATGGTACATTATCCATCTGGCTATAAGACACCTATGAGTGAGAATTATATTATATTCCTTTGTTGCCCACCTTTTATTCCATACTTAGAGAAAGTGAACCATTCTGTGGAATACTGAATTTCTGCTAAATTCCTTTCAGGTTACAATACTGTGGTCCGAATTCCAGCTGGTGCTACCAATATTGATGTGCGGCAGCACAGTTTCTCAGGGAAATCAGAGGATGATAACTACTTAGGTGAGATGGATGCCTCCTGCCATTTGCAGGAATTCTGGCTCTCTGCAGCACTTGGCCAGACACTGCTTCCTTCCCTTTGCATGTGGAGAGCTTTCAGATGTCATGGATTTTCATAAAATAAGTTGATCGTGAAATTCATTATTTCTCCCTCATACATACACTCTCAGAATATTGATTTAAGTGTTTTGTGGTTGCACTCTTCAATACCAAGGGATTTACTCTGGGTCTTAGAAAACAGAGAGGCCCCAAGTCAAATTTTGAAAGTACATACCCTCTACGTCTAGCATAACATCATTGCTCTCATTGAGTTTTTTAAAAATTCTGTCCTGTGGGTAATTGACTTGCAAATGTTTTATTAGAGGCATTACTTGACCTAATTTTTATGTTATCAGCTCTAATCAGTAACGAACAACTGGTGGACTTATTCAGTATTTCATTATGCCTTGTCGTTCCAAAAGGTTCTATAGTGACATATATGTTTCTCAAGTCATTACTAGAATAGCCCACTTTGTTACTTTATAGATTCTTCATCCTTCTCTTACCCAGCCCAGGCACATGATTAATTCACCTCTATTCTGTATATTTAAACCATAGCACACCAGTATCCCAGTGTTGATTTTTAACAGTTTGCTCAGCCCTGTCCCACTTTAATTCATTACTCTGTAAACTGCCATTTGTGATTATGGAAACTGCCCAACTGCCATTTAAAAGAAAGACAACGGGAGTAGAGTAATGACTGAAAGAAATTTAACTGTCTGCCACCTTGTACAACTGGACTCCTCATAGCCATGAAGAGCAGCATAGCTTGCACTCAGATCTAAAGAAATCAGGGCTGTCTAGCTGGGCAGTCAATTTTTGAACAAAATCAATGTACTTTCTCTTTGACAATGTCCAGGCAGAAACTCTTATTTTTCCATCTGAATATAGCCCTTGTGTAGTCTTTGCCCAAGCATTTGGATATATTGAGTTAGTAAATGAGTGTATATGTTGAATTGAATTAGTACCTCTATCCATGTTTTGGAGTGTTTACATGAAATCCTGCATAGATAGACAGTGATCCTTTAACCAAGCATGCTTATCTAGTGTAGTATTCATATATGACTCCACTATAGCATTTCCTGCTGTGTATCACAATTCATTCATCCTCTCACTTATTTAATATGCACCAGGAACAGTTCTAGGCACACTGAACGTAGAGACCAAAAAAATAGTAAAAATCTCTGTCTTCTTGGAGCTTACTTTTTAGTGGGAGGAGATATAGACAAGAAACAACTTAATAGATAAGCAAACTATACTGTTAGAAGGTGATACGTGCTATTAGAAATTAGAGCAGCATAAGAGAAATTGGGATACCAAGGGTGGGGTGGGGACAGTGGCGTTGAAATGTTTGAATTGTAGAGAGAGGTAACAGGCTCTCTGGGAGAAGAGCATTCCAGGCAGAGGGAATAGACATTGCAAAGTCCTTGAAGTAGGAACACTTCTGGATTGTTCGAAGAACAGAGGGAGGTCAGTGTGGCTGTTGCTTAGTGGGCACTTAGGAGAGTCCTCGATGAGGCTGAGCAGGTAAGAAGACTAGATCACATAGGGCCGTGTAACCCTTGTAAAGACTTTGGCTTGTACTCTGAGAGACCTGGGGAGCTTCTGGAGGTTTTGAGCTGAGGAATGATGTGATATAATCGTATTCATGTTTTCAGAGGAGCAGTCTGGCTATTAAGTTGAGAATAGATGGTGGGGGAAGGGTATAGGGCCGAAGTAGCCACACTGGTTAGGAAGTTATCAAAATAATCCAAGAGAGAGATGCTGGTGGCTTGGCCCTTGGTGCAGTGGAGCGGTGGAAGTGGTAGTATGTGGTCAGATTTTCCATATCTTTTGGCATTGAAGCAGTCATGAGTTGTTGATGGATTGAATATGGTATGTGAGAGAAAAAGAGGAGTCCAAAGTGTCAAGGAGTCAAGAGGAGTCAGAAACTCCAAAGTTTTGGCCTGAGCAATGGAAAGGGTGGAGTTGCCATCAACTGAGATGAGAAAACTTGTCACTTATTTATCAATATGACCACTAGTGCTTTAAGGGCTGGGCTATATCTTTAAATCTTCAGCTCCTGATAAGAGCCTACACATGATAAGTACTAAGTAAATGATTGCTGAATTGTTGAATAGCCATTGCTCATGCTGTCTTTACTGACTGCCTACTAAGTGTTTAAGTGGAGAATGGGGTTATCTTGGAAATATAAATTCATCCCTTCTTTTCAAGGCCATACAGTCTTACTTGGAATTACACAATGACTGCGTCAGCTTTTAGTCACTCTAATATCTAAATAAGTGGCAACTTTATAAAACAACTAACAAAGTTCTTGGGGACCGTTTTATATCACTGGGAAATCCCAGACTTCTCCTTCCACCACTGTGCAAAATGGGTCAAGAATTTTCTTCATGCACTAGGTTGTAAATTTGAGCATGTGACTGCTGTGTCCTTACCACTTCCTAATTAAATCAAGCAGCATTGCATGCAATCTCCTTCATAAATAATTTCCTGAGAGCCAAAAGCCACATTGAGTTGTTCCATTCTTCTCCTTGAACGGGAAAAGGATTCTCTTCTATTCTTCTCCTTCTTGGAAAAATAATCTCCTTCCAAGTAGTGGCCTTAACTCAGTTCAACTTAATCAGCCCATGTCAGGTGCCTGAATTCAGGGAGGACCTCCTGATAACCTTTTATTCCTCACTGGAAGTTTCTTAATCTCCTTGTAAAAAATGAAAACAAAATTAAAGAAGATTTGTCATCTGGGACAGGCAGTCCAAGCCAGTCACAGCACTTTAATGGAATATTATGGAAAGTCACCTGTTGGCATAAGGAAATCTCTCTGGAAGCAGATGCTAAGTGTGTAAGCATGAATTGCGTGTCACAGTCCACTGAGTGTGAAAGTCAAGACCATCTGGGACAGGCAGTCCAAGCCAGTCACAGCACTTTAATGGAATATTATGGAAAGTCACCTTTTGGCATAAGGAAATCTTTCTGGCAGCGGATGCTAAGTGTGTAAGCATGAATTGCGTGTCACAGTCCACTGAGTGTGAAAGTCAAGACTTCAGAGCCTTTGAACCTCACAGTGGTTATTTAACAAGTTGGGAAGAATTTGATGTTGTCATCAAGTCTGGGGTGTGTAAATGTTTACTCTTGGTTTGGAGGAAGGTACAGCAAATGCTCTGAGAAGGTTTTAAAACTGCAGTCTTACTTAAGTACAGCCACAGTTGTTCCGCTGCTAAAGTATCTTCATCCTTATTCCTCATATTTTTTTAAAGCTCAGTCAAGCCATACTCTTTCCGAGTCTGGGGTGTGTAAATGTTTACTCTTGGTTTGGAGGAAGGTACAGCAAATGCTCTGAGAAAGTTTTAAAACTGCAGTCTTACTTGAGTACAGCCACAGTTGTTCCGCTGCTAAAGTATCTTCATCCTTATCCCTCATATTTTTTTAAAGCTCAGTCAAGCCATACTCTTTCCGTGTGTTTAGGGGAGGAGCAATTTCCAGGAGAAGAGGACTTTGTAGCAGCCCAGCTCTGATGGGTGCAATGGAAGGGAAACCAACCCAGGAAATTAGCTCCCCTAATCGCATTAGTGGGAGGTTGGGCAGTAGACTGTTGTCTTCAGGAAACTATTTGTTTCACGAGGTACTGAAGCAGAAAGTCTCCCTGTCAAAGGTCATCTTTTCATATAGACCCCTCCCTCCTGCTGGATTCAAGCCAAATTGTAACCCAGGCCACCATGTTTCTATCTCTTTAGGAGAAAAAGTAGCCATTTCTGTGATACTTATTTGTCTCTAGTGCACTTAGCCCTTGATTAATTGTGGCAATGGGAAGACAGGGATCGATTCAGTGCAAGATGAAGCAGGAATTTCATCTGATGACTTTAAAGATGTCTGGTGCCAAACCGTTTATCAGAGCAAATTATAAGAGGAGTCTTACATCATTGGAGGTCCTATCTCAATCCCTCCTCACCCTCAACTGGACTAAAGAACATGTGCAGTGAGGGGTGAAATGCCCCAAGTCAGTGTAAGCATGAGAAGAAGCCTGGAGACATTGGAAAAGGCCTCCAGAGTTAACCTAGAGTAGACCATTGCTATTTGAATTGGACCAAACTGGATTATTGCTTAATTTACAGGCTGGCATGTGACATTTCATTTCCCCCTTCTTAGTAAAACATCAGCTGGGTAGCTAGCACGCAACATAACTTGAAAGAATTGGGTGATTTTGTTGACAGCACATCATGCTGTCACCATGTAAGTGACCCGCATTAGGGAGCAGCCTCAGAATGCCTGAGGTGCCTCGGAAACAACCTCGTCTCCAATCAGTGACCCATTCAAGCTCCCGCATCTTGCATGGCTGGTGGGTCTCACGCCACAGGAACTGCAGGCAAGACGGGGCTGTCAGAGGTTTGCACTGACTGGGAGCAGTCATTTGGCTGGAAGCACTCTATTCTCCTTGTCACAAGTGTCAGGTTCCATCTATCACTCATTCTTTCAACATCATCCATTGAACACCTACTATGGTTGGGACCTTTCTTGGGCTTACAAAGTGAATTTTTAAATGGTTGCTTTACTGAAGGGAGTATGTAGTCTAGCAAAACTATTTACATTTGTAAAAATCTGAAAGCTAAACATGTTTAGTTTGTCTTTGTGTACAAGAAAAAGAATGCATGAATTTATTCACTTGTTTAACAAACATTCGTTGACTCCCTTCTTGGAAATTTTTAGTGGTGAACATCCTTTAGTGGTGACAGATATCTGTGATTAGAAGCCACCTGGCCTTGGGAAATTAATAATCTCTAAGTCATGCTTTTCTCATCCATAAATTAGGCATCTGTGATAGACCCTGCCTCATGGAGCTGTGCTAAGGAGATGGTGCATATGAAGGAGTTATGATCTGCCAGGAACTAAAACCCATATGCGCTATCTTGTTTAATCCTCATAACAATCCTATAAGAAACCCATTTTACAGAGGAAGAAACTGAGACTTAGAGAAGTTAAGTAACTTCTCCAAAGTCACACAAACAGAAAGTGGGAAGAATTGGCATCCTTACTGGTCTGACTTCAGACACCTCACCTTTAACGGCTTCACTTTAGGGCCTCCATGTAGAAAACTGCATGGCTGGCCTGGGGGTATTCAGGACTGGACATTTAAGTGTATTGGTGGGAGTGAATGGTGATACTTGAAAGATAGGTGAGGATAAGATTTGTAAAGTTATAGGAAGGTTACGCTAAGGAGTTTGAACTGTGTTCTCTAGATAGTAGGGCCTATCAAAGGGTTTTGAGCCAAAAGTTGGAAGTTTTTTTTGTTTGTTTCTGTTTCTATTTTTGTTTTTTAATCTTTTTGAAAGCTACCTCTGTTAACCATTTCAAATGAAGGCATCTTATTCTTCCCTTGAGGCCAAATGGTGTTTACATGGGTGGGGATTCTGGTGAATAAAGTGCTAGATTAGGAACAATTCAATGCAGTTAGTTCCTGATCCTGGGAAGAATAGCCCTGTGTCTGTATGGTGTCCAACTGCATGAACTTTGTGAGGTTCCCACGTCCAAGAAAACCAGGATCTTAACAGAATATTCTACTGAACCACAGAGAATATTCAGAGCTTCGTCTCAGCCCTCTTTAATCTCCACATAAGGGTACGGTACCTACTTTACCTAAATCCTCCATACTTCTACGTACACATAACTTCTCTCCTGCAGGGTGAAAGCCAACACATCACCTGCATCACAGAAAGACAGGTTAGGGTCTGGCAAATACTTAAGACATCTTGGTCATTCCCCATTCCACGACCAACATAGATATCATTAATATAATGTTAAGACATGATGCTGGTGATGAATCCTGTTCTGCATGGTTTCTCGGGCAGCTAGTATTAATTGATTGACATCAGCACCTGAGATGAAACCTATTTGCCATCCATGAGTTCAATTTCCTTGTTCCCTCTATTCACCTAAACACATGGCCTGTATATTTGAAGGGTTCTGTCACTGCCAAGATTTACTAAATCGTGCACTGATTACAAAAGGGGACCTTTCTCTAGTATTCTGATCAGGACCCAAATGTTTAATAGCTCTGATTTATTGGATATCTGTTTCTTGTTAAGCCAGACTCATTATTCAAAAAGCAGTGGTGTCAGGAGAAAAAAAAAACAAAACTGTACTTAAAATGAAACCTAAATTTTATAATAAATACTAGAGGGAAATATGTTAATTAACTTGGTTTTGGTGATTATTTCACAATGTATATGTATTTCAAATGATTGGGATTTTATCTTGAGAAATTAATCCAAAAGTATGAAAACAAGTTCATTTTATCTTATATTCAGTAAAATTATGTTTTAATTTCAATCATACCACAGCTTTTAGAATGGAGAACAAAACAATTGATAAATATTTTTGTGCAAGTTTCCAAGTCAAGTCATGTGATAGCACAGTAGTACATTCTCCACTTAAAGTTTGAATTTAAGAGTAAAAGGCGAAAGGGAGTCATCTATAGGAAAGCTTCCTGGGGGTTATTAACTTTCCCGCTGGTCTCTCTTGACCCTTTGATAAATAGTTATTCCTTCAGGAGTAGTTGTCTCATTCTCCTCATCAGTTTTTTGTCCTTTTCTTTGTTTTTATTTTTTTTCAGTTTTATTGAGGTGTAATTGACAAACAAAAATCATATATATTTAAAGTGTACAACTTGATGTTTTGAAATACATATACATTGTGAAATAATCACCAAAACCAAGTTAATTAACATATTTCTCCCCTCACATAGTTTCAATTTTTCTTCCTTCCTTTGTGTCATTCTTTCTGTCCTTCTTGTAGTGAGAACAATTAAGATCTACCCTCTTAACAAATTTCAAGTATGTAATACAGTAGCGTTAACTGTAGTCATGCTGTGCATTAGATCTCCAGAACTTACTCGTCTTGGATCACTGAAGCTTGTACCCTTTGACTAACATCTCCCCAATCCCTCTCCCTCCAGCCCCTGGCAACCACCATTCTACTCTCCGCTTGTACGAGTTTGACTGTTTTAGATTCCATAACGGGGCTAACTCTGTCAGGTCCTTGTTTGGCCGATCAGTTTGGCACTTGATTCAGGCAGTTCTCCAACATCACTTTTTCAGCTTTTTTCATCTTTTGTAAGAGCTGGAGTAGATTGATTCATTCTTTAAAAAAAGAAAGAAAGAAAAAAAGTATATAAAAGTGCTCTCTCAGAAGCTGGGATATGGTAGTGAATAAAATAGTCTTAACATCCTTGCCTTTGAAGGGCTTATATTCAGTTTGGAGAGAGAGAACAAAAACAAAGTACCGTGGTGAAAAATTATGGTGGGAAAGGGATAGGAAGTGTAGAATCTGTGCTGGCAGTGAGAGGTGATTGCAGTTTTAAAAAGAATAGTCTGTGTAGGTGTGTTAATCTTTTACTGTGGAACAAATTATCTCAACATGTGGTAGCTTAAAACAACAAAGATATACTGTCTCTCAATTTATTGTGTCAAGAGTTTGGGAGCAGCATAGCTGAGTGTTTCTATCTTGAGGTTTCTCATAAGGTTGCAGTCAAGATGGCAGTTAGGGCTGTGGTATCATCTGAAGGCTCGACTGAGGCTGGAGGATCCACTTCCCAGATGACTCACTCAGCAGCAGTTGGCAGAGACCTCAATTCTTCACTGCTGTTGCAAGAGCTTCATGGGCTTCTTGAATATTCTCAGAACATGGTGGCTGGCTTCTCCTAAAGCCAGAGATTCAAGGAAGAGGAAGGCAGAGCCACATACCTTTAGTTGAAAGTCTCACCCTGTGATTTCTGCAGTATCCTAGTGATTACACAGTCATCCCTATTTGTGGGAAGGGAGAAACAGACTGTGAATACCTGGAGGCAGAGATCATTGGAGCCATATTTGAGGCTGGCTACCACACTGGACTTCGCTGAAAATGTGACATTTGAGAATTATATTTACCATGTATTTTCAGATTTTAACATCTGTCATTCAAAGAAGACTTAACAAAGATTCAGTAGGCTCAACTAATTCTAATATACATTGAAAGCTTTGTGCAGGAAACAATTTTATAAGTGTTCAGTTCATTAGTACATACATAATCCTGTAACTGTGGGGCTTGTATAATAAACCCCAGGATGATTAGGACCCTTATATTATATTTCACTTAAGTTTTATAGACACCATGAGGGGGTAGGTGTTTTTATCTCCATTGTAGAGATAAAGAAATGAAGACTAACAGAGGGGAGGTGATTTCCTAAGGCCACACATCTGGCAAGTGACAAACCTAGGATTTGAACCCATGCCTGTTTGGCTTAGAAGTCCACGTTTTTTGCACTATGATGCTCTCTACTTATCATGGTATTATTTCATAATTCAAATAGTTAGTCATTGGCAGCAGGTCAGTAAATTCTCTTTTCTCATCCACAGCTTTATCAAGTAGTAAAGGTGAATTCTTGCTAAATGGAGACTTTGTTGTCACAATGTCCAAAAGGGAAATACGTGTTGGGAATGCTGTGATAGAATACAGTGGATCCGACAACGTAGTGGAAAGAATTAACTCCACAGATCGCATTGATCAAGAACTTTTGCTTCAGGTAAAAACTTGGCCGCATGCCCACAATCTTTTCTTCCACTTGGAATCACCAGGTCCACAAACATCCTCTCCTTTTTGTACAAACATTCCAGGTTTTGTCAGTGGGAAAGTTGTACAACCCTGATGTGCGCTATTCTTTCAATATTCCAATTGAAGATAAACCTCAGCAGTTTTACTGGAACACTCATGGGCCCTGGCAAGCGTGCAGCAAACCCTGCCAAGGTATCTGCTTTGAGTTTGAGTTTTGGGGATTTGAGGAGTTTTTTAAATCTTTCTTTTTTTTTTTTTTTTCTTTTAAAGAATAGCCAAATGCATGCAACCTGTGAACCTTTCTATCTGCTTTCATTCTCTAATCTTTCTCTGAAACTGTCTGGTCATTTTGGGCTGGCAAGTTGAATTTTTTAAGAGTTTCAGGAAATCGTAGGTTTCCTAATCCTAAGAAGTTTCATACATGTATAAAACCAAGCAAAATCAGCCCTGCCACTTTACTTTTCCAGAGACATGGTTTCAATAGTCATATTATATGTGATTTATTTTGATTCTAAATTAGGAGTTGGCAAACTACAGTCAGTGGGCCAAGTCCAGCCCACTGCCTACCTTTGTAAATAAAGTTTTATTGGAACACAGCCACACCCATTTGTTTATGTATTGTCTCTGAGCAGCTGCTTTTGCCCTGTAACAGCAGAGTTGAGTAGTGTGACAGAGATCATATGGATGGCAAAACTGAAAATATTTGCTATCTAAATCTTTATAGAAAATGTTTTCCCATCCCCGGTCTAAATAGTTTATGAAATAGATTACATTCTCTTAATAATTTTTTTCCTTCCTACTTAGGGGAGAGGAAACGAAAACCTGTTTGCACCAGGGAATCTGATCAGCTTACTGTTTCTGATCAAAGATGCGATCGACTGCCCCAGCCAGGACCCATCACTGAACCTTGCGGCACAGATTGTGACCTGAGGTGGGTCCACTGTTTCCTCATGGTCTTTGCTGCTGAGTTGTCAGGGTCTTGTGGAAGATCTTTGCATGTGAGGAGCAGGAGGAAGGGATGCTGGTTTTTAGTTTCCTTTCCTTGTGTTTCAGTGAATAAGCTTTAGCCAATTCTCCATCCCTCTGGAACTGATTATCCAAGACGTACACCTGCAGATTTCTTTTTCTCCTAAGAATTTAAAATAGCTAATAGAGTATGGCACTTGCCAAAAATGTTCTCATTTGATCCTCACAACTTGCTGGGTAGGAATTAGTATTATGATTCAGAACACATTTTATGCAAAATTTTAGCTTAAAAGTCAAAAGAAAAAGGGTGAACCTCATCCCTCAAAGTACCCATTATGTTCTATATCCATCCAGAGTGTGTATCACCTAGTAGAACTCTTATGCACACAAAAGTTGCAATGCACTAAGAAGTCATGGAAGGAACAAGAAGACAATCTATATACAGATGTCTAGATATTCAAACAATTCTGTATTTAAGAAAAGTATGAAATCTGAGGCAGGAAATACTGGGTAGGTGGAGAATTCTAAAACTTTCCCATTTGCCTGCAAGGTTGACTGTGCCATGTTGAAATATTAAGAAGCCTGAGAGCCTGCTTGTCAGTTAAATGCAGGGAAGATGACTTGCTGCTTTGTCTTCCTTTTACAGAAGAGAAATTATCAATGTAGAGTGGTATGGGAATGTATTAAGGTCTCACCATTCATAAGGAACAAAGTGAATACTTAAGCATTTTTTTTTTTTTGTCTTTTTTCGTGACCGGCAACGGATCGCAACCCTCAGTGTCGTGCCCGTACCGGACCGGGACCGGCAACGGGATCGCAACCCTCGGTGTTGCTCCCGCACCTCGCTCAGCCAGTGAGTGGCCGGTCTGTATGTGGGATCTGAACCCTCGGCAGGAGTGCTGCCGCGCTTCCCAAGTGGCACACTGTAGCAGTGCGCCACCCGGCCGGCCCAATACTTAAGCATTTTGAAGGTTCCACATTACCATGCCAATTCCTATCAAGTGGTATTGGATGCCTCTAGTCCTAGAATGCAAATTAATAAAGCCCACTTGAGGCTCAAAAAGAAATGAGAAATGCTATGATCAATTAGTAATGTCTGCCATGGGAGTCAGAAGGACAGTTTTGGCCACGAGTGCCAGTCCTGACCTAAAGGCTGTGACTTCAAAGCCTGGGATCATTCCACCCTCCCACACTTCCTCTACCCAGTGTTGCTGATCTGCTTGCTCATAGGCTTGCCAAAAAGCATTGACAAAAGTTTAGGATTAGCTTATACAGCCTCATAACTAGATAGGTGCATGTTCATGGCTAAAATTAAATAGAAGATCATGTTTATTTGTCAGTATTCAAAGTCATATCTTACTGGCTTTTACAGATAGTTAGAAAAATAAAGTTTTTCACTGAAAAACACACAGAGAAACAAATCAAGCCTAAAGAAGATATCCCGTCTTTTCTTTCTCTGTCGACTTGACAGTCATGATTTATGCTAATTATTGCCAAGTAGCGGTGTGCAAAACTGAAAGACTGGAGAGAGGATTGTTACTAATTGATCAAACTCTAAAATAGTTTTTCCCAAAGCATGTTTGTGGATCACTAGTGCCGTGACGTGATCTATGGCAAACCAGTATGTCTGAGAAAACTTACCAACCATCTCCTTCCCCATGTGGAGATTCATAATACTGATTAACATTTTGAAGGCCCTGAGAAGTTCTGCAGTATAGAGACCTGCTTAAGTGAGTAGTTCTCAAAATCATTTACTCCCATAGCCCCCCGCCCTTACACACACAGATGTGCTCACACATTCTTTCCTGAATCTCCACTTATTAACAAACGCTTTGGAATATGCTTTTCTGAAATATAGTAATTAAATGCAATTGTATTTTGTTCCCCACGAAATGAGCTAAATGAACTCAAAACCTCAAAGTTGAGATCACTGTCCAGGGAGAGAATGTGAAGCAGGGGGTAGCATTTTGAAGCAGTGCCATGACCTTTCCACAGACTCTTCAAGGTTCTCTGCTCAGATTCCAGGGATTGTGAGAACATCAGGGAAGTGCTACCTTTCCAGCCCAAGCTGCGGGTGTGTTTTCTTGTGGGGACAGGGCTCCCGCCTCCCTTACCCAGGATGGAAAATAACCTTTCCACAAGGAAATGGTGACAAAGGTAAAGAGAAGGTAGCCAAGAAATCAAAGGGCAAATGAAAGTTCCAGATGCCTCTGTTAAATTGGTCTGTACTTTTGTGCCTCATTTCCTGAAGGAAGTGAGAGTTTGCCCTGATTAAACTGACAGGATGAGATAAAGCATTGTTTCACAAGCCTTCATTTAACATGTTCCCCCAAATAGTGTGTCACTCTAACAGAAAATCTCCGTAGCCCACGTTACTTGCCTAATGGTCATCTTTGACCTGCTTTTGGGCATTACTGAGAAATTCCAAGATGTGCATGTGGCCGATCCTCCTCTTTTTTCCCCTGAGTTCTCCCCCTGGGCAGGTATGTGTGGACTAATGGTCATCTTTGACCTGCTTTTGGGCATTACTGAGAAATTCCAAGATGTGCATGTGGCTGATCCTCCTCTTTTTTCCCCTGAGTTCTCCCCCTGGGCAGGTATGTGTGGAAGATCTCTTAGGACATTGATAATCCCCAAACCACTCAATTTCAGAGCAGTAGAGGGTTAACAATCAAGAGTAAAATCAAATGAAGATTATAAGGAACTTATCCTTTCTGGATTTGTAAATCAAATCAACAAAATACATTTCAAGCGCATCCATTTAGACTATTCTATTTAGTTTAAGCATTTTATTTTCTTTTTTAATTTTAGGACTCCTGTGCTCCTGGTACATTAAAACAACCAGACAATCCATCAGCACATACTGAGCACCTACTGTGTGCCAAGAAAGTCTCATTATAGGTACTGAGGATACAAATTGGCCAAGATTTCTAGATTTAAATCTAATTTTCAAAGTGTATAACTGAGTTTTATAGAACATGGTTCATGTCTTCAAGAAATTTACAGTCTTTCTTCACAGATAATAATGTACAAAGGGTTTAGCACACTCGAAATTCACAATTACAGTTTAAATTATTCATTCTTTTATTAATTCTCAGCATATTCATTGAGCACTTTCTAGCACAGGCCCACATAAAAGAGGGTTTCTATGGTGAGTTTTAACAGCAGTCTCTGTTAGAAGAAGCTAAATGAAATGCTGGATTGCATGAACCTTTTAAACATAAAATTGCTTTTTTTGCTCTGTTGAATTCCAGTGGGGTTTTTTTTTCCTTTTTTCTTTTTGGTTGCTTGAATTTCAGATTGACTGTATCAGGAAAAAATCTTCACAAACATAGGACCTCCGGCTATCATTCTGTGACTTCCCTGTGCACTGGCAGCCATGAAAAATACATGGATATGTTGGTTTAAAATTGGATTTTAGTAACTAGCTGTGGTTTGGGGCTTCGTGGTATTTGAGTTAAGGCACAAAAAGAACTCAACTCTTCCACCAGTTGAATATAGATAAAGCATATATATTTAACAGACATGTTGTTTTCTCCCCATTATTTATGCATAGGTGGCATGTTGCCAGCAGGAGTGAATGTAGTGCCCAGTGTGGTTTGGGTTACCGCACGTTAGACATCTACTGTGCCAAATATAGCAGGCTAGATGGGAAAACTGAGAAGGTTGATGACAGTTTTTGCAGCAGTCACCCCAAACCAAGCAACCGGGAAAAATGCTCAGGAGAATGTAATACGGGAGGCTGGCGCTATTCTGCTTGGACCGAAGTAAGTTGGCTTTTACTTTAAGAGAGTCCTCTTGGATGCTGAGTCTGATTAGTCAATGGTGACTCTTTACAGGACTGCATTGAGAAGCCCCATTTAGAATGTATGGAAAAAAGAACCATGATCGATTTATAATGTCTGACCCCATACAAGCTCTGCAGAAAAAAGTGCCATGATTGACTTGTAGTGTCTGACATGGGCATAGCATGCGGAAAACTGGAAGTGGTGAAACCACTCAACCAATCCCTTTATCATACTCTGCAGGCCGTTTCCAATTTTATTTTCATATGCCGATGAGCTAACACTGACTGCAGGATAAGCCTGGTAAATAAATTGATAGCATGAAAAGAGCTCCCCAAAATAACAACTACAGTTGGTCAGGCTTGTTTGTTTGCTTGATTCTTAAGTCCTGCAAGAGATAGCATAGCCAAGCATGCTTTAGCATGCTTTATAAGAAACTCAGCAATGGTTTTATTTAATT
>NW_007727640.1:298339-299797 GCF_000696425.1 Galeopterus variegatus
TGAGGAAACAACTCCAGTTGTCCACCTGCACCATAACTGTAATACTGCATGTGACTAGTCTACCAGTGACCTCAGAGGCACTGTGGGCTGGGCTGGATCACCCACCATAGTAGCTTCCATTGGTCATTGTCTAGTTCCAGTCCCTCACCTTACCTCCTTATTGAGATCTAGCTAAGTTGCTAAAAAGAAATCAGGGATTTATTAATTATAAAGTTGTACTAGCTTAGATCTGAAGTCAACATGAGATTTCCTACTTCCTTGTCTTCAAAATAAGAAAATTAGACCCTAGCAAGTGACCTTTCTAACTTACCCATCTAGTTGCTAGAGGAAAATTTGGAAAAAAGATAAAAGAACCAGGCTGAGTATTCCAGATTTATGCATTTCTTATTTGTGAAGCAAGAGGCAAACCTTCCATTGCTTAACACAGGTGGCCCCAGGACCACAAGAGAAAGTAGGTGGAGCCTGTCTCTTGCTTTTGTAGTACAGTATTAGCACTCACTGTTGACATCGCCCAATGAGATTCTTACCAAACTGGAGGCTCACTCCACCTTCCTTAAGGAGAAGCAAGTAGAAGGAACAGAAGCTCCCTTATTTACAGGCCAAGTCATTCCATACTACAGCTGCTATATTCACACCCTGATCTTATCCATGTAAGTGCAACTGTTTAGTCTCACCATCAGATAGAATAGGAATCTGAAAAGGATGCTATTAATGCCCCCGGAATGGTAGACAAATAACTGTGCATGTGATTAACAGTATCTGATTCCTGAACAAATTAACAACATAGTGCTTTAGTTCTAGGTTAACATGCTCTCTTTGCTTAAATTCTAGTATTTGGTTAAAAAAAGATGAAAGCAGGTAATGGGTTTAAATTTTACTTAGATAGCTAATACTAGCTAAAATTATCATTTCANAGCATAGCCAAGCATGCTTTAGCATGCTTTATAAGAAACTCAGCAATGGTTTTATTTAATTTTTTTATCCTTACAGTGTTCTAAAAGCTGTGATGGTGGAACTCAGAGGAGAAGGGCTATTTGTGTCAACACCCGAAATGATGTACTGGATGACAGCAAGTGCACGCATCAGGAGAAAGTCACCATTCAGAGGTGCAATGAGTTCCCTTGCCCACAGTGGAAATCGGGAGACTGGTCAGAGGTGAGATGGGAGGGCTGTTATTTCCCCTAGGTCATCTCTAATACTCTTATTCTGGCTCTCTCCTGCTCTGTTTAAGGCTAAACCTGCTGCATCTTTCTCCCACCTCCCCTTGAGGAAACAACTCCAGTTGTCCACCTGCACCATAACTGTAATACTGCATGTGACTAGTCTGCCAGTGACCTCAGAGGCACTGTGGGCTGGGCTGGATCACCCACCATAGTAGCTTCCATTGGTCATTGTCAAGTTCCAGTCCCTCACCTTACCTCCTTATTGAGATCTAGCTAAGTTGCTAAAAAGAAATCA
>NW_007727640.1:301189-302864 GCF_000696425.1 Galeopterus variegatus
TAAAATTATCATTTCAAATGAAGTAACACACAAATCTTTGCAACGATATTTGATAAAATGGGGGTGGAGGAGATCAAACTGTAAATTCATTATGATCCAAAGTTCCTTAGACAAAAAGACTGGAAAGAAAACAGCAAAATGTTGATAATGGTTATCCTTGGGTAGTGAGATTTTGATTCGTTATAATCTCTTTTATGTTTTCCTGTACTTTTCAAATTTTCTACAATGAGCATGGATAAGAATGATGATTAGGTTTAATACTTATTGAATGAGCATTGTGTTAAGCACTTTACTTGGATTTTTTAAATTTAGTTTTCACAACCCTTCGCAGTAGGTACTATTGTCTTCCCCATTCTACAGATGAGAAATTTCAGGCACAGAGAGACTATGTGACTTGGTTGATAGGGGTTAAAACACAGGTTGGTCTGACTCATAATTCCTCACACTTAACCCCTATGCTAGAAAGTCATGAATGCTGTTTTTCAATATTTTAGAACATGGTGCTGCATTGAGTTTATCCTGTGCTTGAAACTGGCGCAGACACTATAAATACAGAATGAATGAATGAATGAAATGAGGCTCAGTCCTTACAAACTGCTGTTGAAAGGAGGCTCAGTCCTTACAAACTGCTGTAGCAGAGAGGAATTGTTGGTGGAAAAGGCACACCTGATGAGGCTCAGTCCTTACAAACTGCTGTAGCAGAGAGGAATTGTTGGTGGAAAAGGCACACCTGTTTCTGCTAATCAATGAAGAACCTCCAGAAACCACAGCACATTGATCAGAAACGACCTTGACTGGCTCTGCTTTTTATTACAGTGCTTGGTCACCTGTGGAAAAGGGCATAAGCACCGCCAGGTCTGGTGTCAGTTTGGCGAAGATCGATTAAACGATAGAATGTGTGACCCTGAGACCAAGCCAGCCTCCATGCAGACTTGTCAGCAGCCGGAATGTGCGTCCTGGCAGGCGGGTCCCTGGGGACAGGTATTTTGACTGATAAGATTTTTACATTCTTCCCTTCTTATCTGGAGAGGGCTTGCAGAGGGGCATTCCAGTGGCGGAGATTTAGCCACTATGCCGTGTGGCATGCACTCTACCTCCATGGTGCCGGGTGAAGCACATGAAACTCTGCAACCCTTTTGCCCCACTTCCAAGGGGTGTCGCTTGCCCTTCTGGAGCTGATTACTTTTTTTACAGACCCACATGCATCTCCTCACCCTTTGGCTTAAACTGTAGCTTGAACACATGAGCATTTGAACAAATTCACAACAGATTTCATGTCTGGCTGATGTTATCTTCCAACGTGCCTCTGTGGTTCTGTTACAGAATGTAATCCAGTGCAAGAGGCTTTGACAGGAAGGTCTGGCTGGGATTTGGAAGGGATGTTTTGGCTCCCAGCGCTGCAGTTCCAAAGCTCACCTCCCATAAATAAGTCATACTCTTCAAACATAATTAATTAGATCAAAGGTTGCAGAATCATCATGTTTGGAAAGAATCTTTTCCAAGTCTTCTAGTCTGTAGGTTCCACAGTCTTAACTTGAACCATTCTTAGATCGAACTATTCTTAAAGGAGAGAGTGAAAGTTTCCCTTGGGCTTGCATTTGAGAAGCCACTACTCTTGGAGTTTAGTCTTTCCTAATATAGAAGCAAAAGCGTTCTGGGTACTATTTAAATAGCA
>NW_007727640.1:303687-333021 GCF_000696425.1 Galeopterus variegatus
TCTTGGAGTTTAGTCTTTCCTAATATAGAAGCAAAAGCGTTCTGGGTACTATTTAAATAGCACTGCAAGTTCCCAATAGAAATAGAGCAGCTGTCTGCTGTCACTTACGTAATCTCTTGAAGAATGACTTTCCCTCCACCCTGACCAGCCACAGCTACTTTGGTCCTTTAGCCTCTGTCTTCATTTCCAAATATGTATGCAGTAAATAGGAGCAGCTTTATTACTACTCCTGACAGCTTCTATCATTAATACTGACACTCTTCTGAATCTTCCCCATTTCATAGCCTCCGCAGTTGGAATGGCCAATCATGTCTGAATAAACAGGGAGATCCACTTATACTTTTAAATCTTGACTCCTTTTTGCCTACATCTGCATAACTTTTGGGAATAGTAATAGGAGAGCACAGCTTAGGGTCATCATCACGATTTGAAGATAATGTCTATTAGAACCAACAGGCCTATTTTTTAATCCTTGTCTACACCAGGCCTAGCCTATCTTATATCCAGAGATTTGTCTTTCTTTGCTTGACCATGCAATTCAGGGGAATAAACAGTTTTTAAAATATTATTTAAGAGTGATACGTGTTCATAAGACAAATTTTGCAGAATGTAATTTAACGAAAAGAAGAAAACCAAGCATACTCCTAACTCTGCACTGCAGAGATTACTAGTCTTAACATGTTTATGATTTTCTTCTAATATTTTTTAAACTGATATTGGGATTATACTCTGCCTCTGTTTTTTAATTGAAGTGAAACTCATATAACGTAACATTAATCATTTTAAAATGAACAGATCAGTGGCATTTAGTATATTCATCATGTTTCACAACCACCACCTCTATCTAGTTCCAAAACATCTTCACCACCCCAAAAGGAAATGCTGTTACCAGTAAGCAATTATTCCCCACTCCCCTCTTCCCCAGCCCCTGGCAACCACCAATCTGCATTCTGTCTGGAATCATACAATGTATGGCTTTTTGCGTCTGGCTTCTTTTATGGAGTGTAATGTTTTCAAGGTTCATCTATATTGTAGCACAGATCAATACTTCATTCCTTTTTATGGCTGAATAATATTCCATTGTATGGATATACCACGATTTGTTTATCCATTCATCCCTCAATGAACATTTGGGTTGTTTCCACATTTTAGCTATTGTGAATAGTGCTGCTATGAATATTCGTGTATAAGTATTTATCTTAGTATCTAATTTTACTTCTTTTGGATATGTACCTAGGAATGGAATTGCTGGATCATACAGTAATTTGTGTTTAACTTTTTAACTGCCAAATGATTTTCTACTGCAGCTGCACCATTTTACATTTCTACCAGCAATATAGAAGGCTTCCAATTTCTCCACATTCTTACTGACAGTTGTTATTTTCCAGCCCCCTTAGTGGGTGTGGAGTGATGTCTCACTATGGTTTTGATTTGTATTTTTCAAGTAACAAAAGATATTGAGCATCTTTTCATGTGCTTGTTGGCCATTTAAATATGTTCTTTGGAGAAATGTCTATTCAAGTTATTTGCCCATTTAAAAAAAATTGTAATTGTGGTAAAATACATTTAACATAAAATTCATCATCTTAACCATTTTTAAACGCAAAGTTTAGTAATGTTCCTTTTCCCATTTTTTAATCAAATTTTTAAAAATTATTGTTAANAGTGCTGCTATGAATATTCGTGTATAAGTATTTATCTTAGTATCTAATTTTACTTCTTTTGTATATGTACCTAGGAATGGAATTAACCCATTGCTGGATCATATAGTAATTTGTGTTTAACTTTTTAACAGCCAAATGATTTTCCACTGCAGCTGCACCATTTTACATTTCTACCAGCAATATAGAAGGGTTCCAATTTCTCCACATTCTCACTGACAGTTGTTATTTTCCAGCCCCCTTAGTGGGTGTGGAGTGATGTCTCACTATGGTTTTGAATTGTATTTTTCTAATAACAAAAGATATTGAGCATCTTTTCATGTGCTTGTTGGCCATTTAAATATCTTCTTTGGAGAAATGTCTATTCAAGTTCTTTGCCCATTTAAAAAAAATTGTAATTGTGGTAAAATACATTTAACATAAAATTCATCATCTTAACCATTTTTAAATGCAAAGTTTAGTAATGTTCCTTTTCCCATTTTTTAATCAAATTTTTAAAAATTATTGTTAAGTTGTAGGAGTTCTTTATATATTCTGGATATCAATTCCATATCAGATATATGATTTGCAAATATTTTCTCCCAGCCCACGGTTTGCCTTTTCACTCTGCTGATCGTTCCTTTGATGCACAAAAGTTCTTGATTTTGATAAAGTTCGATTCGCCTATTTTTTCTTTTGTTACCTGTACTTGTGGTGTCATATCGAAGAAATCATTGCTGAATCCAATGTCATGAGGCTTTTCTGCTATGTTTTTTTAAAAGAGTTTTCTTTTGAAAAAAGAAAAAAAAAGTTGTCGCTCTTATATTTAGGTCACTGATCCATTCTGGGTTAATTTGTATATTGAGTGAGATAGGAGTCCAATTTCATGCTTTCACGTGTACGTACCCAATTGTCACAGCACCATTTGTTGAAAAAAACTATTCTTTCTCCACCGAGTGGTCTTAGCACCCTAGATAAAAATCACTTGGCCATAGATGTATGAGTTTATTTCTGGACTCTGAATTTTATCCTGTTAGTCTATACATCTTTCCTTGTGCCAGTACCATGCTGTTTTGGTCACTGTACTAAGTCTCAAATTGGGAAGTATGAATCCTTCAACTTTGTTATTTTTCAACACTGTTTTGGCTATTGGGTCTCTTGCCCTTTTATATGAATTTGAGGATCAGCTTTTCCACTTCTGCAAAAAGGTCATTAGTTATTTGATTGGAATTGCATTGAATTGGCAGATCAAATTGGAGAATATTGCCATCTTAGCAATACCAATCTTTCAACCCATGAACATGTAACATCTTTCCATTTATTTAGTTCTTTAATTTCTTTTGGCAATGTTTTATAATTTTCAGTGTGAAATCGTTCATTTCCTTAGTTAAATCTGTTACTAGATATTTTATTCTTTCAGATGTTATTGTAAATGGAATTGTTTTCTTAATTTTCTTTCTGGATTGTTCATTGTTGGTATATAGAAAACAGCTAGGTTTTCTGTTTATCTTGTACCATACAACTGCTGAATTTGTTTATTAGTTCAGTTGGTTTTGTATGGATTCTTTGGAATTCCTATGTAAAGTATGATGACATCTGTAAATAAAAATAGTTTATTTTCTTTCCAATTCGTATACCTTTTATTTCTTTTCCTTGCCTAATTTCTCTGGCTAGATAGAACTTACAGTACAATATGGCATAGAATTGTGAAAGCAGGCAACCTTGTCATATTCCTGACCTTGGGGGAAAAGCTTTCAGTCTTTCACTATTGAGTATGTTGTTAGCTGTGGGTTTTTCGTAATTGCCCTTTGATGTATTGAAGAAGTTCATTCTGTTTCTAGTTTTGAGTGTTTTTATCATGAAAAGGTGTTGAATTTTGTCAAATTGTTTTTCTTCATCCATTGATAATTATCATGTGGGTTTTTTTCCCCCTTTGTTTTATTAATGTGGTAAATTGCATTTATTAATTTTCTTATGTTAAATCACCCTTACATTCCTTGGCTAAATTCCACTTGGCCATAATGTATAATCCTTTTAATATGCTATTGGATTCGGTTTTCTAGTGTTTTGTTGAGGATTTTTGCATCTATATTTATGGGAGATATTGGTCTATAATTTTCCCATAGTGTCTTTGACTTTGGTGTCGGGGTAATTCTGGCCTCATAAAATGAGTTAGGAAGTGTTCCCTCTTTAATTTTTCTGAAAGCCCTTGCGAAGGATTACTGTCGATACTTCTTTAAATGTTCAGTAGTTCAGCGGTGAACTGATCCTGGTCTTTTCTTTCCTGGAAAGTCTTTGATTACTGATTTAATCTCCTTACTTCTTATAGGTGTGTTCAAATTTGTATTTCTTCTTGATTTGTGTGTTTCTAGGTAATTTGTGTATGTTTGGTGGTTTGCATGTTTCATCTGGATGATCTAATACGTTGGCGTATAATTGTTCATAGTACTCTCTTAAAATCCTTTTTTATTGCTAGAGGGTCAGTAATAGTATCCACTCATTCGTTTCTGATTTTAGTAGTTAGAGTCTTTTTTTCTTAGTTCATCTAGCTGAAGCTTTGTCGACNATATTCCTGACCTTGGGGGAAAAGCTTTCAGTCTTTCACTATTGAGTATGTTGTTAGCTGTGGGTTTTTCGTAATTGCCCTTTGATGTATTGAAGAAGTTCATTCTGTTTCTAGTTTTGAGTGTTTTTATCATGAAAAGGTGTTGAATTTTGTCAAATTGTTTTTCTTCATCCATTGATAATTATCATGTGGGTTTTTTTCCCCCTTTGTTTTATTAATGTGGTAAATTGCATTTATTAATTTTCTTATGTTAAATCACCCTTACATTCCTTGGCTAAATTCCACTTGGCCATAATGTATAATCCTTTTAATATGCTATTGGATTCGGTTTTCTAGTGTTTTGTTGAGGATTTTTGCATCTATATTTATGGGAGATATTGGTCTATAATTTTCCCATAGTGTCTTTGACTTTGGTCTCGGGGTAATTCTGGCCTCATAAAATGAGTTAGGAAGTGTTCCCTCTTTAATTTTTCTGAAAGCCCTTGCGAAGGATTACTGTCGATACTTCTTTAAATGTTCAGTAGTTCAGCGGTGAACTGATCCTGGTCTTTTCTTTCCTGGAAAGTCTTTGATTACTGATTTAATCTCCTTACTTCTTATAGGTGTGTTCAAATTTGTATTTCTTCTTGATTTGTGTGTTTCTAGGTAATTTGTGTATGTTTGGTGGTTTGCATGTTTCATCTGGATGATCTAATACGTTGGCGTATAATTGTTCATAGTACTCTCTTAAAATCCTTTTTTATTGCTAGAGGGTCAGTAATAGTATCCACTCATTCGTTTCTGATTTTAGTAGTTAGAGTCTTTTTTTCTTAGTTCATCTAGCTGAAGCTTTGTCGACTTTGTTGATCTTTTTTAAAGAACCAACCTCTGGTTTTATTGATTTTCTCTATTGGTTTTCTATTCTCTGTTTCATTTTTAATTTTGTTATTTCCTTCTTTAACCTGGTTTTTGGGTTTAGTTTGTTCTTATTTTTCTAGTTCCTTAAGATGTAAAGTTAGATTATTGATTCAAGATCTTTCTTCTCTGTTAATAATGTAGGTATTCACAGCTGTAAATTGCCCTCTGAGCACTGTGTTCACCATGTCTCATAAATTTTGTTCTGTTTTGTTTTTGTTTTCATATATCTCAAGTGTTTTCTAATATCCCTTGAGATTTCTTCTTTGACCTCTTAAATCTTTATGAGTATATTGTTTAATTTCCACATATTTGTGAACTTTCCAGTTTTATTTCTGTTATTGATTCCTAACCTCACTCCATTGTGGTCACAGAAGATAGTCTGTGGGATTTCAGTCTTTTTAAGTGTATTGAGACTTGTTTCACAGCCTAACATATGGTTCTTCTGTTATTGATTCCTAACCTCACTCCATTGTGGTCACAGAAGACAGTCTGTGGGATTTCAGTCTTTTTAAGTGTATTGAGACTTGTTTCACAGCCTAACATATGGTTTGTCTTTGAAAATGTCCCATGTGCATTTGAGAGGAATGCATAATATGGTAGGTGGGTAAGCAAAAACGTCATGACACTTTCTTACCAAAATTTAGCAGCTTCTTTCTGCATTAAGCACTCAACTAGTTGCTGTAAGTTTTTGATTAGATGTCAGAGATCCAAAAAAGTTGATTCTGGCAGTTTTCAACATCTTAACGCTTGCTTCAGTGGAGGAACCAATTCTTGGAGCTCCCTAGTCTCCCATATTTGTGACATCACTCCCTCTACTTACTGTTTTTTAGACTGCTTTGTAAAACATACAGTTTGCTTTATAGTGGCTGCATCTTTTTTCGTTTTGTTTGTTTTTACTACATTTATGCCCTGATGTACTTAACGAACGTTTGATTGTTGCATACTTAGGTGGTTTCCAATATTTTGTTGTCTTTTATAAATACTATTGCAAAAACTATTCTGTATAAAAATATAGATGCAAATTCCAATTATTTACTCAATAATTTCTCAGAAGTCAAACAAGGTCACAGAGCTCTATTAAGTACCTATTTTAGCTACAACACTCTACTAGATACAGTGTGAAAGATATAAAAATGATGGAGATGCACTCCCCTTTTTCCAGGAGTTCACAGTCAAGGAGTTGAACCCCTACAAATATAATTCCAATGGATGGCAGAAATAATTCCAAATGTCACCATCATAATTGATCAGTATTATTTTTATGGGGTATCATTGCCCACTTTTACCTAATTTCTTTGGTGCCAGCCCTCTGGCCCACTATGATGGAAATAGTTTTCTCCTGCAGGATGTTATGGGGAAAGTAAGGGAAAGAGAACATTTGCTGAATTGTATACACTTTTTGTCTTACTTCCTTCCCTCAGTGCAGTGTCACTTGTGGACAGGGATACCAGCTAAGAGCAGTGAAATGCATCATTGGGACTTATATGTCAGTGGTAGATGACAATGACTGTAATGCAGCAACTAGACCAACTGATTCCCAGGTGAGTCTCCCTTGCTCCACTCAGGTATCAGCTTTGGGCAGTAAGATGCTAAAATTTCCCAGCAGTTCGGACAAAATTAAAACCCTCTCATAGTAAGTACGTAGGTAGACCAATCAGTTGATGAACTGAATTGTCTGGATTTACTTATCTGTGACATTTAGAATATAATATTTTGAGGTACCAGTTTCGTTCACTCTCTAGTTATTTGAACTATATGTAGGTTTGATTCTAGTTCTTATTGGATGGCAAATGTTGTTTGTTTAGTCACATTTTCTTGAATTCAGATTTTTAAATAATTTCAACATTGGATTCAATAACTAATGTCATATGTTCAGGCAGTGGTGTACTGGAGCTAGCTTCTACCAGCTCACAAGAGCCAATTGGTAAATTTTGCAAGAATCTTTCAAGCTGGTTGTTACGTATAGTCATTATTAAAAATTGAAAATATGAACTTGCAATTAAATAGGTGATATTAAAAACAAAGCTGATAAATACTCAAAACTTATCATTTCCTGATTATTTCACTACATGTTACTATTGTCCATGCTCTTGAGGTTATGTACATCATATGTATCTGTATGGTGGGCGTACTATATAATCGTGTGCTACAGGGTATTTCTTCCCAACTCTGTGTCCATTGACGTCAAGTTGGTAGCTTGAAATTGGCCATGCTGACAGTACTTGCACTATAAAAATCAGCAAATGCTACTATAATTAAGGGCTTAATTTATTGTTTTGTCACTTATTTGACTTAGGAAAGTGATGGAGAAAATGTTAATAATACAGACGAAACTTAAAAGAGACCTGTCTGTAGCTATTATATTGTGAATAGCACAAAAAAATGAGGAAATATTCTTCTAGTAGTTGAAAATTATCTGATTCACCCAAGAAGTCTTCCACATCATTGGTCAGTGAATCAAGTTCTCACATACATCTTCATTATTCCATTTTTACCTTACTTTTAAATGTAAGCAAAATATAAACTAACATTCACACCTGAAGTACACTCATTTGACAGATATAGCCATGGCTTGGCAACAGGTTCAAAAGTTTAGCAAAAATCAACAAAAGTATTCTGTGAGAATCAATTGGCTATATGGAATTTTGTATGGAATTGTATATTTTATTATTATTTGTCAATTGTTTGCTATGCATAAAATTTATAATAAATAAACATATATAGATGTATATGTATACTTATCTGCAAGTATGTGTATGTTTGTGTATACACACGTCTACAGACACACACGCACACCTTTTTTCTCAAGAGGGCCAGTGGATCACCATTCGCCAGCGCACTAGCCTTTGCAGGACTTGATTTTGGCATCATTTATGTAAAGAGAAGACTTGGCACTGTGTATCAGCTTTGCTGATTGTTGAAGATGGGAGTTGAATCCAGTCCATGCCCAGAACGCACGCTCTGAGCGAGGCCCCATGAGATCAATGCATGGCCTTTATTCTCAGTACCCTCAATCTGCTGCATTTCAACATGTATTGTCAGAAAAGTAATGAATGTGGCAGTGTTGTTCATTTTATCATTGCTGATCAATTAACCAAACAACACTTGTGACTTACGTCATCTTTATTTTTATTATTTAACAATATGTTCTCAACCACGGTGAGATAAATGCCTGGGAAATGCTAACTATGACATCTAAAACAATCATGGGGTGAGGACTTAGCAACTCCCTTAGAGAGTCAAAACTTAATTTCTAAGTTACTCCATCACATTAATCTGACTATAGGGCAGCTCCCACAGTTGCAGCATGTGGATAATTCCTTCACTTTGTGAAAAGCTCCCTGTGGCTTTCTTTGGACCATGGGCAAAATGATAGGGAAGGTCTGGAACCACATAACAACATTTCACGTTCCATGTGTAAGATCCAGAAGGCAGGGCACGTCAGTCACACTGAGCACCAAGCCCCAGCACTTTTGCATCATGTCTGCCACATCTTAGGCATTTGATGGATATGCATTAAATAGAAGAATAATTGCTAACCATGAGGCTGCAAGTAATATTAGCAGGTATGTACTTGTGTCTTCCCATCTGTAAATCTGGGAATACTGTCTACACACGGATGACCTCAGTTCTTTATAGGAACTTCCTCTGAGTGATTGAGGGGTGTTATGTAAATTCCAGATAATGTCCTATTGAGTATATATACCTCTTCTATCTAAATTTGACCTTTGGACCTCTGGTGCTATCTTTAGGTAAACTGGGAAAGCAAGTTCATGATTAGCAAATACTGATTAGGAAACTAGTTGAAATATGAGAACAGAATGTAGCCTTCAGAATATTAAAACATTTAACAGTTAATCATTTTAAAATGATATCCTGCTCTTTCCCAACTTACAACATTTTACAATATTTTTTTCTCTTTTCACACAAACAAGTGAATAAATATGGCTATAAAAATCATTAAGTAAATCCCTGCCCTATTTTAAGGCACCTACAAAATGACTCAAGTTACATCCGATTTTGCAGTTGAAGAAACTGGGACTGAGAGACGTAATGTGACTTGCCCAGACTCACACAGAAATCTGAGGTCTTAGAATTCTTAGCCCTTACATTTTTATACACGATGACCATTGACTTGAAGGTGACTTTGGTTTTTTCCCTCCCCTCTCACATCTAGGACTGTGAATTACCGTCTTGTCACCCTCCCCCAGCTGCCCCAGAAGCAAGGAGAAGCACACACGGTGCACCACGAACCCAGTGGCGATTTGGGTCTTGGACTCCAGTAAGAAATTGACTGGGAGAAGTAGGGAGGGCGAAAGGGGAGGCCGATGTTCTCTGACATGACTCTGGAAGGTGGGCTCCTGCCCAGTAAGCAACCATGTCAAATAACAGATCTGCATGATTTTACTCCAACACCCAGTGCTCCGCTACTTGTGGGAAAGGTACTCGGATGAGATATGTCAGCTGCCGGGACGAGGATGGTTCTGTGGCTGACGAGAGTGCCTGTGCAACCCTGCCTAGACCAGTGGCAAAGGAGGAATGTTCTGTGACACCTTGTGGGCAGTGGAAGGCTTTGGACTGGAGCTCTGTAAGCAAGTGAATTATTTGTAATTGGGAGGGATTGGGGGATGAAGGGTTGGGGGGTCCCAAATGTCAATGGCTAGTATTTCAGAGTTGGATTTAGTTTGTGATTTAAATTATTCTGTTTCACATATGTACACCTGCTCAAGTGTGCAAGGAATCTTAGTCAAGACTGCAAGGAATGCACATTTTTAACAAATGTGTAAATCAATTTATAATTTGCTTAAGCACCCATCCCATTGGGTTGATTGGAAATCCCAGTCTTCGTTGAGTCACATCAGTATGTAGTAGGTTTGTAGAGTACTGAAATGGTAGAGGGAGGGAGGGAAATGAGGGGAGAGGCTCTTACTTTGAGTCCGGGAACCTGCTGCATCCTGTGGTCACTTGAAGTCAGGTGGCTCTTGGTTTCCTGGCCAAGAGTGAGAAGTGGGAATCCTCATTCAATGCTGTGAACCCAGCTTCTTACACACACCAAGCACCATCTTTTTATAAAAGTCAGGCAGCTTTTACTTTCTGCTCTGCAAAAATCCCAGAGTTTAGGAAATAGCTTAGGATAGGTGAGGAGAGGGCATAAAGAAATTGGAGATTAATATCTCAATAAATGTAATATAGATATGAAATTTGAGAGGTGCAGTACAGTAGAGCTATGTAAAAACCCAGACCTTAGCATATACTGGTTGTGTGACCTCATGTAATCTGGCTTGTTCTTTAGCCTCAGTTTCCTCTGTTCTTAAAGGAAAACCAAAAAGAATACCTACTTTACAAGGTTGCTGTGAGGATTATTTGAGATTATATATGTTAAATGCTTAGTAGAAAGAAGGTACTCAATAAATGGTAGATAATCTCACTCTTATGCCTTGAGCCTTCAAACATCCATCCGTCTATTCATCCATTCACGCATCCATTTTTCCATCCATCTGTCCATCCATCTATCATTCCCTCTGTCATCCATCTGTATGCTCATCAGATGTTTGTGAAAGCTTACTATGGAAAGAGCAGTGAACAATGAATGATAAAGTCCCTGCCTTCGGGGACTATTCCAAAGGAGGATTCAGTCAATAAACAAATAAAGAATATATGATATAGCAACAGGTACTGATAAGTACTAGAAGTCATGCAGAGTAACAGCATAGAGAGAGATGGATGTGCTTTTTGATAGGGTGGTCAAAAAAGACCTGACATCGAGCAAGAAGTGAGGGAGTGAGTCACATGGCTATCTGTGTGGATTAGCAAAAGGTGCTGCAGGTGTGAAGTCCCGGACATGGAAGTGTTCCTTCAAGAAGCATCCATAAGGCCAGGGTAGCTGGAGTACAGTGAGTGGAGAATGATAGGAGAAGAGTTGAGAGGTAGCCAGTGGCTACATGGTAAAGGGCCTCAGAGGTCAATGTAAGAATTTTGAATATTATTTTAAATGAATTGGGAAGGCACTGGAGGGAATGACATGATTTGACTTTTGTTTTAAAGGGTCATGTTTTGTGATATGGGTGGGGACTCAGGTGGGGAGTGTCAAGATCATAAGCAGGAGTTCAGCTGAAAGCCCATCAGAATAGTCCTGGCAAGGAACGTGATGTCTTGGACTAAGGAGGTGTGGGTGGAGATGGTAAGACGTGGCTGGATTTGGGATATGTTTTGAATACTGAGCTGACAAGATTTCTCCATGCAATGGATATGGGGTGAGAGGAAAAGACAGGAGACAAGGATGACTCCAGGGTTTTGGCCTGAGCAACTGGGAAAGTGGTGGGCCATTTACAGAAATGCACACTCAAGAAAATGCGACCGCCACCAGCCAAATGACCGACGCTTTCTCTTTCTGAACATTCAACGTAGTGCTCCGTGACGTGTGGGCAAGGTAGGGCAACCCGGCAAGTGGTATGTGTCAACTACAGTGACCACGTGATCGATCAGAGCGAATGCGACCCGGATTATGTCCCTGAGACTGACCAGGACTGTTCCATGTCCCCATGCCCTCAACGGACCCCAGACAGTGGCTTAGCTCAGCACCCTTTCCAAAACGAGGACTATCGCCCCCGGAGCGCCAGCCCCAGCCGCACCCATGTGCTCGGTGGAAACCAGTGGAGAACTGGCCCTTGGGGAGCAGTGAGTATTGACTGCAGTCTTTCCTTAATTTGCTTGCTTCTCTTTCATGTGAGGTAGGGTTTGGGGGAAAACAGACTAGAAACGCCTTTAAAGCATTTTCTTCCTCCTAAGGGATTGACATTGTGCATTCTCATTTGCTTTGGGTAAACCATAATAGGTTAATGACAGCTCCTGAAAAGGTGCCCTATGAAGATAATGCCTGTTTGCACCTGTAAGCTGCATGATTGGGTGGAGGAGGCGGTGTCACTGCTGGGTGACAAGCTCGGGTGGCCTCCGGGAAGGTATTGTGAAAGCCATGATCAGTGATCCTACAGGCAATAGGCAACTCATGCCCGAGGGGAATTAAGAGGACAGAGAAACTTTTCTGAAAGAGAGAGGGGGTTTTTTTTTGTTTGTTTTTATTTTTAATTGAGACATAATAATTGTATATATTTATGGGGTATAGTGTGATATTTCAATACCTGGGTACAATGTGTAGTGATCAAATCAGGGTAATTGGCATATTCATCGCCTTAAACATTTATCATTTCTTTGTGTTGGAACATACAAAATCCTACTAGAAATCCTACTAGGTACACATAGAGTAATTATTTTTAATTGTAGTCTCCCTCTACAGTATTATAGAACACTAGAATGTATTCCTTCTATCTAGCTGTGATTTTGTATCCCTTAACCAACCTCTCCCCACCCCATCCTCTATTCTCTAGTAACCACTATTCTACTCTCTACTTTATGAGATCAACTTTCTTAGCTTCCACATATGTGTCAGAACGTGTGGTATTTCTCAGTCTGTGCCTGGCTTATTTCACTTAACATAATGTCCTCCAAGCTCATCCGTGTTGCTTTAAATGACAGGCTTTTATTCTTTTTTATGGCTCAGTAGTATTCCACTATGTATATATACCAGATTGAAAGGGAGTTCTTAATTGAAAGCGAGTTCCTGCTGTTTGTCCAGACGAGTGCAGTCTCAAAGTAGCACAGTTGCTGTGTAATTTGTAGTGTTAGATCATTGTCCTGCATTAGGGGCCAAATACTAGTGTAGGTAACATTTGTGCTTAGGGGAGAGGTGCCATAACCTATTGGTTATCAGCACAGGCTCTGAGGGAAGATGCCTTGCTTTGATCAAGAAACATACACTTTCAAATTTGGGGGTCTTAGGCAGGTCCCCTCTCCTCTTTGGGCCTTAGATTCCTCATCTGTAAAAACGAGGTTAACAATAATTCCTGCTTTCTTGGGTTGCTGTAAGAATTAAATAGGATGATGCAAATATGTGCTTTGCACTCAGAGTAAGAACTTAATAAATGTTGACAATTGTGTTCATTATTACCATTATCCTTCAAATTAGGAAGGCCTTGAGAAATATTTAATATAAAAAAGTATGATTTTGGATGTTTCAGATTTTTTTATTTAATAATTTCGAAAAGAAAATTAGGTTGTGGAATACTGGACATATTCAGTGGAACTAACTGCAGGAGGGGGACGGTAGCAAGGGACCCTGAGTAGGATGTAGTTAGAAAGTGTTCACGAATCACTCAGGGGTCTTCTTTTTAATCGTTTACTATTAGTTTCCTTCTAGTGCTGCTAATTGTGTTTAATTATTTCTGGGCTAAAAAGAATGAGAACCAAGTTGTCTACTTCCCACCATGGTTATGTTTCAGTAGGTTAGATGTACTTTCCTGTAATTAGCCACCGAGCATTACACGCACTGCAAGTGTTGGTTGTGTGCAGAACAACTGCCGAGGGCTGAGGTCCATCACCATGTCACCCTGCTCTCTTGCTTCCCACTTTAAGGCTTCATTTGCCTGGCTTAGAAGAGATTTCAGCTCTAAGAAATTAAAGGGTGATCAGGGGTGGCAATCACTGAATGTCTCATGGTTTTTCCTGGTTGGAAAAATTCAAAACTCACACATGTGTATTCTAATGATAGCACTAGGATTAAAAATAATAATAATAAAGCTATTCTTATTTAGGACTACATTTGGGAATGATGCATTCCTTTAAGATTGAATGATTCTGCCCTTGGGCAGAGTTCCCAATTAGGGTGGATTAGATAGGCTTTTCTCAGTAATGGGCAATACCTCATTGTGCCTGGTTTTTGTTTGTTTGTTTGTTTAAAGATATATTTTTTCTAAATTAAGTGAGGCTGAAGCTGGACAATGTAATTTTTCAGCTTTAGCTTGACGTGTCTGACCTACTCCCAGGAGTATGAAGGATGTACTTGCGTCTTTTCATTGTAAAGTACATGCACTGTACGTGGTCTTCCTGCCTTCAATGGCAGAAAAGGCAGCAAAGTATTATAAACACTAGAGAACAGGAATATAAAGTTTTCAGTGGATCCTGGAGTAAGAACCTCATTTTGTAGTAGATTCCTGCATAAATTTGAATCCTTTGCGAGGTTTTCTATGGGTTACCAATTAGGAGTCTCTGGTTGCAAACAAAAGAAAAGAAACCGACTCTTTCAAGTGAAAAAAGAAACAAACTAACAAACAAGACTGTTCATTTAGCCCAAGTAGAGACAGGGACTGGAGTGGCTTCAGGCATGTAACTCAGGGGTTGGTTGGCAAGTTTTTTTCTTCACAGGGCCAGATAGTAAATCTTTTCAGCTGTGTCACCATGCAACCTCTGTTGCAACCAATCAGCTCTGTTGTTGTAGCACAAAAGCAGTCATGGACAATACATAAATGGGTGGGCATGGCTGTATTCCTATAAAACTTTATTTATAAAAGCATGTGGCCGGCCAGATTTGGCCTTTGGGCTATGGTTTGTCAACCCCTGATCTAGATGGAGGGGTAATAACTCAGGGATCATTTCTTTGGGGCCTTTCTGTACCACCCTTGAGTTATTTTGCTGAGGATTCAAATTCCCAGGAAAGTCTGATTGCCCACCCTCTGACTGGAGTAGGGCAGAGTGATTTAATGTATCGAGATAGCATCTACTCAGGGAAGGAATGGTTCCTTAAAGGAAAAGTGGGCTGCCAGACGTAAGAGGAAGTATGTTGGGCAGATAAAGATAAACGGATGTTCATCACCCCTTGCTTCTCTAAAGACTGTCTCCCTTGTTTTGTCCAGTGGGGAAACAAATATCATTTACATTTCATTAATAGTTACAGGGTTTGTTCAAAGATGTGTTTACCTAGGAAAATGTTGTCATCCAAAGAGGACAGAAAAATTGTTAGTGAGAGAAGTTCAGAGTGAAATTCTGAAACATGGAAGTGGAACTAAGAATCCCTGTTAATCAAATAATGGCTAAAGTAGACCTAGAGAAAGATTAGGTGCAACACTTCCCCTGCCTATGAGGGTATAAAAGCCTAAGCAGGCCCCAGGTTCAGACAGTTCAATGAGCTAGTGCCATCACGTCAGCTGGATCCTCAGTAGGAAGCATCTGACCGGTCATTGGGCAGCCAGTGGGTTGGTTGGCCTTGGATCAGGTGTCCGTCCTTGCTCCAGTCAGCCATACTGTTTGTACAGCTGTTCCTTCCAGAAACTTGAATTGGACCAGGCAGCAAATCCTGTGACCAGCACTGTGGGAGATCACAGGGACACACATTACAACATCAAGCCCTCCCTCAAGGAGCTTACCATTTTATTGGGGCCGTAAAGCTCACAGGTGACATAATAAAGGAATCATTATATTATTAAAGGAAAAACTGAAGGGCCAAAATATATATGAGGGGACTTCAAAAAGTTCATGGAAAGATTCATAATATTTTCCAGTTCTATTTGCCGTGAACTTTTTGAAGTACCATCATATTACATATCTATTTACAACATAGAAGTCTCTTTCTAACACTTTGAATTCTGATCCCTAAGTGAAGCTGATTAAAATAATCGCTTGATGTATTTTTTATTAGGTACTAAGCTGTGTAAAAGAAGAAAACAAATATTTTCAGGTTTAGAAATAGAGGTAGAATTTTTGTACATTGAAAAATACCTAAATGTTCTCTCAGAACTAATAAATCTATGATCCTGCTCTACATTTTAGAAGCTGATTAAAATAATTGCTTGATGTATTTTTTATTAGGTACTAAGCTGTGTAAAAGAAGAAGACAAATATTTTCAGGTTTAGAAATAGAGGTAGAATTTTTGTTCATTGAAAAATACCTAAATGTTCTCTCAGAACTAATAAATCTATGATCCTGCTCTACATTTTAAAAATTAAACCCAGTATAAAATGAGACTGTAGATACTGATTAGGGTACATTTTAAAATCACTTCTGCTTTGACCGGCATAGGCAGAGAAATTGAACTGTGATCCAATGCTGTTAGCAATAAAAACGTGTTCACATCTTGATATGGAAGACGCTGACCAGCAAGAAGCAGTGTTTGCACATATTTTGAAATAACACTGGCTTGAGCTTGGGTTAGATAGAAAGCACAAATGAGCCTTCAGAACCAGGAACTAAAAACATGCTTTAAAAATGCATTTTGAGGCTTGATAATTTGCAGGAATTACATTGCTTTGAGGACCAGATGATTATTTTATAGGCAAGCTGATTTTACAACTTAAGGGCCAGAGTGAAGGATACTAAGAAATTCATTGGATTTTAAAAGATAAGGAAAGTATGGAAAGAAAAAAACACTCAAGGTGTAGATAAATAAGAGAGCTATGCGAAGCTTGTGTGGGAAACAATCTGAACTGCAAATGTAAAAGGACGACAGCAGTGAGACGGAAAGTGCAGCTTAAGAAAGGTTTGTCGGGATGGAATTCAGTTAAGTTCATTGGGGAAGCAAAAAAGAAAACAAATCTTGCTACCATTAGCCACTGAAGTAGAGGCTATTGTAAAGAGAGAAGGGAGCATTTACCTGCTAGGAAGTGATGTCTAAATGACATTCCATGATGCTTTCACAGGGAAGCTTCATTTCAACAATTGGCAATTCATTAAGCATGTAATTTGACCTCTCTGTTGAAAGGGAAGTCCACTGTTATTTCCAAATAAGCACTGGAAGTTTTGGTAACCATCAACACTTCTGTACCTCTCAGAGATGCAGAAGGGATAAAGGAGGACAATAAATCAGACTGTTTTGGAAGTCACAAGACATTATCATTCATTAGGTATTTATTGAACACCTGCTGAGGGCCTGAAGCATGCCCTCCATGTGTGTTTATAAGATGTGTACATTCAACAACCCCACGACAGGCAAGTTCTCAAGTTCTCCTCGTTGCTTTTTGTTCATTGTGGATGACTTGCGAACCATTTCCATCACATTTGTCTCTGACCTTTCAACTGGCTGCTTTTTGTGTCCCTAAGATGGAGATGGAGGTGGGGACTAACTTGTTGACGGATGTGTTCAGTGTTCCAGTACCTGTGCTGGCGGGTCCCAGCGGCGTGTTGTGGTGTGTCAGGATGAAAATGGATACACTGCGAACGACTGTGTGGAGAGGATAAAACCCGATGAGCAAAGAGCCTGTGAATCTGGCCCTTGTCCTCAGTGGGCGTATGGCAGCTGGGGAGAGGTGAGAGTGAACCATCTATCTGTATTTCCTTTGGAAAGAACACAGAAGAATTGGGCTAACCAAACTGTATTATGGTTTATATTTTAGTTTAGGAAGAAGAACTAGCCCTAGTAGAAGCTTCTGGATTTGGGAGACCTGTTTTAATTCTGGACTATTTTATAAGTGCACTTATTATCAGTGAGAAACAGCTTGAATACATAAGAGAGGAAAATTAGGAAATAATGCAGATAAATGCTGTTTTAAGTTATTTGATAACCTCTGAGGATTAAAAAGTGGGTGCTCTTAAAGTGATTGAATATATGCATTAAACTAGTCCATGAAAGTCTTGCCATCTTCTTCAGTTTTGGGGTGTTTAAGATGCACCTTTGATCCCATGGCATAACGTCTCCAAATATTCCAAATCCCTGATGAAGCCAGAATGAATAGGTGTTATTATTCCTATCAGAGATGACGTGTTTTAATCATAGAAGTGAATTGTTAGCTGTATATTCTCAAACAGTGAAGTTCTTCAGCTGTTCCCTTTTCAGAGTTGCTTTCTATGACCGGTGAAGGGCAGTGGAGTATTTAGAGCAGACAAAACTGGGTCCAATTCCCAAACCTAGCTCTTATGAGCTTTTTGACCTTGGCAAATAATGTAACTTTGCCAAATGTTTACATCCTCATCTATAAATGAGGATAATAACAGCCCCAACTTTATAATATTCATGACTATGATATGAGATAGTGCCTGTCTAATACCTACTTGCACATAGCCATCAATCAACTATTATAATAGTAATAATTAACATTATTAATGTTAAGAATAATTATCATTCATAGTACTATTGTTACCAATTGGGGTTTTGAGCCTCTTTTACATGTAGGGCTTAGATGCTTATTGCTTTGTGTTTTTTTTTTCCTGATCGGCAAGGGGATCACAACCCTCTCTGGGCCACGTTCAGCCAGTAAGCACACCGGCCATCCCTATATAGGATCCGAACCCGCGGCCTCGGTGCTACGTTTTTTTTTTCCTGATCGGCAAGGGGATCACAACCCTCTCTGGGCCACATTCAGCCAGTAAGCACACCGGCCATCCCTATATAGGATCCGAACCCGCGGCCTCGGTGCTACCAGTGCCGCACTCTCCCGAGTGAGCCACGGGGCCAGCCCTTATTGCTTTGTTTTTAATTAACCAAGAATATACCTCTCTATTCCTTAGTCCGCAGAGAGAGCACATACTTGAAGCTTGTTGAATTGTACTGTTTTGATACATGTTTTATAAAATTTATCAAATAAAACATGAGAATTAACACCTTGGAGGCCCCAGTGCCAAGAGGAAGAAAAAAACAGATGAGATTGATGGGCACATTAGTCCACACTCTTTGCTAACCGAAATCATGTGTCCACTTTCATGGTTTCATTCACTTAACCTAGTAGTCATAGGCAGAGCATAACAGGGATTTTTCTTGACTTTCATTGACAATTAGTCATTCTGGAGAGCGTTGCTGAAGGGAAGGAAGGAGAAGGAGGCTTTGAAACTCGTGTATTGTGAGTTTCCCAAAACTCCTCAAAAAGTTCTGTCCTGTGGGGCCCATGACTAAGCTTCTGTAATTGGAACCAAGCCAGGAGAGTACACGGATTTTCTGGGATGCTTGCTGTCAGCACGGACCAGATCATTCCAAATTCTGTGGGAGATCTGGCCTTGACACAGCGGGGAAGCAGAATGTCAGCGTTCCTGGATGTGAGCACAGCAGCACTGTCCAAGAAATACAACTTGTTCCTGCCTCATGAGTTTGGGTCTAGCCAGGAGTCAGAACTCTATCCAACATTCCCACCATGGTGTTTATTCATTGTAAGGGAAAGTCATAGTTGTCCTAAGATTCAGAGACAGAGTAAAATATTTCAGCATCATAAAGGCCTATGGAGATTGGAGTCAGAGTATAGCCAAAGATTGGTGACAGCTTCTTAGAAGTTGCCAGAAAATAAAACCAGCTAAGTCATTATCTCCTTTATTTGGTATTGAGTCAATTTTTTGAGTTATTTTTGTTCTTTTTTGTGTGTGTGTTGGTTTTATATACCTCAAAAGGTCTTATTTTAGTTTCTTGCTAATGGATTGACCTTAATCAAGTTAATTAACCACTTTTAACCTCTGTTGCCTCATGTATAAAGGGGGGCAAATAATTATACTCTCCTGTTTATGAGATAATGTACATAAAATCCCTTAGTACGGGTGAAGAGGAAGCATTCGATAAAGGATACCTAGCCTTAAGGTAGGAGAGCTTTGGTTTGTTGCATGTATTACTGCTGAAAATTTGACTTGCTTCTATCAGAGACAAACCTTGCTCAATGCCATAATAGAGTTTGGCTAATAAATGTTTCTCATGGGAAAAGAAAATTTATCATTGGCCATTCAGACAAAATAACTGCCTTCCTTTTCCTTGTTCCAGTGTACTAAGCTGTGTGGTGGAGGCATGCGAACAAGACTGGTGGTCTGTCAGCGGTCCAACGGTGAACGTTTTCCAGATCTGAGCTGTGAAATTCTTGACAAACCTCCTGATCGTGAGCAGTGTAACACACATGCTTGTCCGCAAGATGCTGCCTGGAGTACTGGCCCTTGGAGCTCGGTACGGCCCTAACTATTAATGTTTGTTAACCAAACTATCTACTTCCAAGGTATTCTGGGACAGTCCTCTGGAAGAGATGATTGTCATCCTCACAAGGGCATTCCAGAAACTATGCTATAAATGGTCTGTTATTTTCTCTCTATTGACGCACAATAGAATTAACTTTTTATGACATTGCCAAAGTGACTTTACAGAATACGAGTACCTCATACAGGACCTGGTGCCAAGAAGTAGCTTCCTTTTCCTAGAAGAACTATGTAGATACATAGATAATGATTTCAGCGGACAACTCAAGAGCAGACATTCTTTCCTTTTCTAAGCAATGGTAGTTTTGACTTCTGGGGGAAGATTCCTGCTTTTTGAGGCCAAAGCAATTTTTTCTTCAATGACTGTAATTTGCCTCTGTGTGACTTGGGTACAACTCTCAACATAATCACCACAAAGGTTGTGCCCACAAAATAGAATGATATCATTTGGAAAATGTAAAAGATCAACAGTGGAGTCAGTGACCCGATGCCTTTCAAGGTGTCTGAAATGTTCTCTCTCTTCCACCAAGACAGGAATAGAAAAAACAAAACAAAACATTTTTTGCTTTGGTTCTATTCATCTTTTGCTATCTACTTAGCTAGCAACTGACATGGTGAGACAGGTTTGCCACTGTAAATACTATGCAAACTTATGGGGCAGCTCTTGGCAAGCAGAAGGATCAGCTGTGCTAAAATAATACTTTGGCTGAGTTGTGCTATAAGCTGTGGAACCACTAGGGCTGTTTCATGTAAATAGAGTAGGTGTTCCTATAAATACGTTCATTGCACTGAAGCTGAATTTAGTATTATATTAAGTCATATTCAGCCGTTTTTATTCAAAATGGTTCTGAGGAAAAGCCTTAACCATTCCTGAAATCAGCTGAAGAGCAGAAACTGAAGTGATGACGTGGTTAATACCTGATGATGCTTCTAAGAGTCAAGAGTTTCAATGTCTAAGGTCACGTCTGCTGGTATAACACTAGCTGTATCACCACTGGACTTTGTATTAAGTAGAAATCTAGAAGAATTTAGAGCATTACCTCAACTGGTACGATTTAGCTGGGCTGTAAGGATTTTATTCAAGAGCTTAAGAAATGCCACTCTGAGTGAGATGTACAGTTCACTAGGAGTCCTTTGTCTACCATAGTGGCACTCTCCCAAAATGCACATTTTGAAGATGATCAGAAATTACCTTAGTATGTCAGGAACATCCTCTGACCTTCCCAACTTCCCTCAGTCACCTATTCCATATTATTTTTCATGAAATTTTCCCTCTTAGGCCCATTACATTTTTACCCTGTTCACTCAACCAATAGAAACACCAACACCAGAGTTACGTTTCAGAAAGTCTACTTACTCTCAAGAAAGTGGTGTTTCATTAATTTTGACCCCCCAAAAATCTCTTAACCCTTAACGAGGGTTACAGGAGCCTCTCTGATGCATACTCCTTTGGTTTGATGAAAAAAAAAGAAATCTGTATTTCTCTTCTCCAGACTCTAATTCCATTGATCATCCCATATTTTTTTCTTTAAGAAGAATTATTTGGGAAAACAGTTTTAGAGAACTATAAAATGTAGTGCTAGGAATATGTGTGTGTATATATATGTTAGTTTCCACAGCATTCTCTCCCTTGAACACTTTCTAAATACAGCTCAAATCTTTTCCACAGGATCACCACCCTCCCCCACAGATATTTTAAGAGCTTACAAGCTTACATTTTAAGATATGAACTGCTAATTAACTGAAGACATGAAGTTTATTTAATATAGTTGTTCTTCTTGGGCCTGCACACAGGTTTTCTGAAACATGAGAGAGGAAGAGATAGTAAAATTCTAATGCTCTAGTATGCACAGAATCAAGTGCATGGATTTTAAAGATATTTTTGCTGCCTATGTGATTTTAATGCTTTCTTCGTAAAATGATCATTGTTCAAATATGTATTTAAGTGCCTCTACAGTCTGAGAGCAAGGCCACTTCTGCAAGGCTTTTAATTGTGATTTTTTTAAAAATTAAATCAAAAACATTTTCTTTAAGTAGATACATTTGTGACAGATTACTTTTTCTAAATAGATGTATGAGAGAGCAGTCTTTCAGATTCTTACTGTCAGGTTTTGATTTTAATTTTATGTTTATTTCTGTGGTTGCTTTGGTATAATATCTTAGTAATTCTAAATTTGAGCATACCTCAGTGAATTGTGTTAATAGCCATAAATCCACTTCTATGGTGCTTCATCATTGTAACTGACAGTGAAATTAACAACAGTAAAAAGTATGTTTGAGGTGCTAACATGTTGCTTTCAAGAGAAAGCAAATTAGATTTATTAGAGACCAAGAGTAGCATGCCATCCTTCTGCCTGGTCGCTTTCTCTCCCCACGCACTCCCACACAGTAGAGACTGTCAAGAAGCAACTGCTGTTGTGAGCAAGGCTTCTCCAAGGTCAAATGAAGATAGCCTACTACAACACTTGTTATTAAAGAGCAGTATTTAGGAGAGAAACCCCAAATCACTGATAATATGGCTTCCAGAGTCTCTCAAATGAAACTACTATGAACTTAGGATTTAAATACCCATTTAGACCAACCATTGGTTCTGGCTCAAGTCATTGCAGATTTAAGAGTTATGATTCTGAAAAACATCCTCCAAAAATTCACCCTGTTCTGTCCTTTTTCAAATATGTCCTTGGACTCTTTCTTGATAACGTCTTGCTTTTCAAATAAGGTTCTTAAACTCATATGCCTTTCAGTCAACTCCTGTCCCTAGTCCCAGGAGCACATTGAGTAGTGAATGCACACTCCTCATGACTAGAGGGATGAATTGGAAAGAAAGCTCTCTACTGTCAACCCGTAGCAGAAAACAGGTTAAAAACCCAGAGCATTCTAAAGTAAGATAATTCATCTGGATAATTAAGGTAAAGAAGTCTGCTAGGTGATGCCTTATGTCCAAGATGGCTCCACAGCACGACTTTGTATATTGCCTTGTTTCTGCTTGCTAATCGACTTGGAGACTGTGGTTCTCCTTAGGAGAAATCGCGTGTTTGGGTTTTTCATGACAACTCTAAAAGTGTTCTCTGAGCCTTGCTTTAGGTGCTTTGGAATAATGCTTGTCAACCCAAATAATGAGAATTTATGAGCTCCCAAAGGAATTGTGCTTTTGTTTCTGTCTGGCCAACTTATGAACTTGTGTCTACCTCATTTTCATATTAAAGTTTGCAGCTTCTGTAGGTAGGAAGAAAAAATGTTTGACATCAGTATTTTATAACCTCACTGCATCTATCTCTAGAAAAAATAAAGTTTGTAAATATCACTACAATATTTTCTGAACACAGTTTTAAGCAGCCGTGCCTAGTATTATCTGAATATTTTGAGCAGTACAGATTTCTATGTGTTTATATAATAAAGCATATTTATTTTTTCCATGTTATTTAATTTTATATACAATGTTTAAACGTCAGTGTTTATCAGCAGACTGTAAAGGCAAGTAGGCTATGTGAACTAGAAATGAATGTATGTTTCTTTTTGTTTTAAAAAGATACATTTTAATTTTGTGAATTCCCCACAACTTGTACCACCCTTCCCTCATATCTGAGTAGCCAAGTGTCACGCTTTGTGTAATTGGATAGTTTACAGTGTGTATTTTAAAGGGATACTTCAAAAAAATATTTCTGAATTGGAAATGATGCTTAGTTATATAAACAAAAATATATGAGGCTTAACTTTTTGTTGGGTATTTTTTCTTTTCTAATACTGTTGTCCTGATTCACTGAGTCTTAACTATGAAATATGAATACTCCATTTATTGAATTTGTAGATAATGATAAAACATAGCCAGAAGATAAAAAAAAATGATTAGAAGAAATGATTCTGAGCACATAAGAGAGCTAGGTACAAGAAAAAGCAAACCTAATGTGCATAAATTTGATTACACCTTATTCTTTGTGTTCAGATAACTCTAAGAGGCTTACAAACATTTGTCAATTTTGTTATTTGTTCACCTGCAATACATTTCAGAAAGCATTTCTCTTATTAAAAAAAATACTATAACAATAAACTTGGAAGTTTTAAGAGAGCCTACCCTCTTCAAAAAAATATAAATCATAAAAATGACCCCAGAGGCCTATCAATACCTTCCTTCCCCTGCTGAGCCTCTATTTCGCACTATAGTTAATTAAGGTACTTGTAGATGAAAAGGACCAAAATAAGGGGTCTCTATGAGTTAGGGTTTTTTTTAAATAAGTGATGGAATAAGATAACTTCTTCAAAGCAAATGATAATAGCTAACTTTTACTCAGTATTTACTATATTCCAAGCCAAGTTAAGTAAATACATATCACATTAAACCTCTTGCTACCCATGAGATACCCCAAATGCTACCCACATTTGACTATGTGATAATCTACTTTAGTGATAAGACTTCAGTGTAAATGTACTGGACTATATTAACTTTATTTTGGTAGAAAGAAACAGCCTATGTTCAGAATGAATTTTTAGGCCCTCATTTATATTCAATAAAGGATATGCCAAAAACTCAAACTTCATCTAACCTCAATATTAGTTAGCTAATTCGGCATTGTCTATTTGACTTTAACAATAGAAAACCCAAATTTATTACTGTTATTGGTAAGTTCCTATAACCAGCAATTATGAAAACTTCAAGCAACTGTTTAGGTTTAGGAAATGGCAAAACATCTTTCTCTTTTATTTTAAAGATACAATTTTAGCCAGATTAGGAGGATGATATCAAGATTTTGACTATAAAAAATATCACATTAAATGGATATGTACTTTTTTTTTTTGTCTTTTTTCCGTGTCCGGCAACGGATCGCAACCCTCAGTGTTGCCCCCGTACCGGACCGGGGACCGGCAACGGGACTGCAAACCTTGGCATTGCTCCCGCGCCTCGCTCAGCCAGTGAGTGGGAACCGGTCTGTACGTGGGATTCGAACCCTCGGGCGGGAGCGCCGCCGCGCTTCCCAAGCGGCGCACTATCCAGTGCGCCACCGGGCCGGCCCCGATATGTACTTTTTATAAATATGATATTTTTACTAAAATGAAGACACATCTTAAGCATATTGTTAGCACTTTTAAAAAAGAAATGAGCCACATTATTTGGCTCTGTCAGTAAGAATTATAAAAAGAAGATAGTTTTTTTTGATCAAAACATTCTGCCATATGAAATTACAGTGTTTACCCGAGTTCAGTGTAGATTACGACTCTATAAGCCACTCATCCCCAGTGTGTTCAGAACAAGCAAAATACTCGCCTGCATCTATTTCGATGGAGACAAAACTTAGCACACTTTCAAAAAGTTTTTTTCAGTATTTATGGTGATTGTATGCCTGTGAGAGACTCTGTTCCTGCCTTCTGACAACTCTTTCATGGTAGCTTGACCTGGGTATTTTAATGGGTTTAAAAAGTCCAAAGGTGGAGATGAGCAGGTGTAGGAGGGTTTATTGGACTCTGAGGAGAAGTGTAGCCCCCTGCCTGACTCATGTCATGGAGTTGTCTTTCTGGAATTGAAAAGAATGGGAACTTGGGAATGTGGAGTGGGAGGCAGAGGCATAATTGGCTGGGAGGGACTCCTCGGATTAGTAAAGACAGTTAAGGAAGATTTATTTTTAAGGGGATGGGAGGTGGAGTAATAAAAAACTCTGGGTTGTTTCCTTTTTTAAAAAAGTAATTCGTTTTTTAACAAATATTTTTTAAGTGCCTACTGTGTTCCAGGCACTGTTCTAGGTGCTAAGGATATAGCAACTAACAAATCAGACGCTGACACTTTTTCCCCCTAGCAGCCCCACCACCATCATCAAATACAAATACTAATTGCTGTTAGGGTCTATATCTTCATGGTTGCTGATGATGTTTTTTCAATAAATATAAATTAGCAATCCTATTTTTGCTTTTAAATGTGCAAATATCCAATCATTTTCAGTGATAAATGCTCCCTGGCAGATGACATGGAAACTTTACAAACCTCCTATGAGAGAATATGCTTCTGTTCACCTTGATATTAAAACTCAAACACCAGTTTAGTGGTCTGAGAGCCAAGATCAGTGGAGGCCCTGACTTTCTGCCTTCTCCCTGCTGGGGTTCTCAGCCTCCACCCAAGTGTGGGAAGTTGTGATCCAAGGATACATCTCCCCTTTGTTATTTAACAGATACCAATAAAGAGATCTGGAATGCGTGGATTGCCACACCGTCTTCTTTGCTCGTTGTTCTTGTTGTTGTTGCCTCTGAAGTGGGATCATTGTCTTGGATGGTTTTAATGACCACAACTTCCTTTTCCAGAAATTTTTAAAATAGAAAATTGGTAGCAAAGAAAAGTGTGTCCAGGGGGTAGTATGGAAGATAACCCATATATGCTGAGCCCAGAAATCTATTGTTCTTAGCAACATCTGCATCTCCTTTCCTATTAGAAAGAGGTTATGCCTTGGCCAACACAGTCCAGTAACTTTCTACAGTGGTAGACATGTTCTCTGTCATTGCTTTCCGATATGGAAGGCACTACTCACATGTAACTAATATTGAGCACTTGAAATGTGGCTAAGGAACAAGGAAACCGCATCTTTTATTTTATTTTAATTACTCTAAATTTAAATAGCCACCTCAGGCAACAGGACATCTTTTGCGATTAGATATAAACTAGCCAAGAAATGAATGAACTTATAATTGGGGAGAAAAACCTTATTTCAGCATATAAGAGGTCCCTGCATAGGATGCCCTTACATCTAATAATTAGCATCCTCTTGCCCTCCCTGTATTTTGTGCCTTTGTTTTAGAAAACTTCATTGGGTGTTCCCTGATAGCTGGGCATTAGAAAAAACAGAGGACGGTGAGAAGAGAGTTAGAACCAGCTGTCTTGAGAGTAGTAACTTCAGGGCTTCATTGTAAAAGCAGCTGTTAAAACAAACTCTCCTCTTGTGTGTCTCAGAGTTCAAGTTCATCGTGGCAGTAAGTTCAGTTAAGGAGAAAGCATGTTTATGTGTTCAGTGGGTTGAAAGGGCAAGGCTCGATTGATGCTTTTTCGGAGAAGGCAGAGTGGAAAACACCAGGTAGCCACCTCGTAGAAGCTTGAATTCCAAGAGATCATTTGCTCTTTGAAGGAGAAGTTTCAGGAACGCAGCTTTTCATATTCACTGAATCCTGTAGGTGAAGGTTGAGCAGGTTGGCTTTTGCAGGGCTGTGTTTCGAAGACACACCAGAGTTGAGGCAATGTCTCTTCCATCACTGTAACTGTCATCATCTCATTTCATAAAACTTAGCCCCTGCAGGGTCAAGAAATCACTTATGGATTCATTCACATTCACACCCCATATTGAAGCCCCTCAGAAATGTAAATTTGTATAACAATATTGGCTGCAAATGGACCGATGACATCATCAATTCTCTTTTCCAGTGGCCAGATGGCGTGGTTTGGGGCTTTTTTGTTTGATTCCTTTAGGGTAACATCCTGAATTAAGCTATAATCCAAGGTGGTCTGTTTTTTAGGAGCTTACTATTGTGCTTACTCTTAGGTTTTCTAAGCATTAAAATGAGAAATAATTCTAATAATTCTCCCTAAGCCACTTTCTGAAATATCTCAGAAAGTGAATGAATCGATAGCTTTCGTTATACACAAAAGAGCTGATTTTTTTCCCCATTTTATTTTGCACAGTGTGTTTTCTCCCATAATTATAGGGAGGGCTTTGATTTTTTATTATAATAATCACTTACATTTACTTTGAGCATTTACTTTGTGCTGGGAATTATGCTAAGCAATTCACCCACATTATCTAATTGAATCTTCTTCAGTTGATACAGTCAGCACCATCAGAGAAGTTAACTAGTCAATTCTAGGTCACACTGCTGGAAAGTAGCTGAATCAGGATTTGAACCCAGAATTTTCTGACTTTCAAGCCACTGAATTAAACCAAGATATAATCCCTTCATATCACAGTTTAGTTGGTAAAATGGTGAAATGCAACCTCTGTGGAAAGAGGATGTCTACAATTTAAGATTTTTTTGTTATCTCAGATTGTATCAAATTGAAGTATTACAGAATTAATTAAACCATTTGCAAATTTTGCTCAGGGGATGAGCAAAGAAAATTGGGGATGAATGTAAGAAAAATATTTATCTTAAAATTAAACCCAGCAAAGAACAAGGTTTGGGGTGTTTAGGAGATTTTGAGAAAAAACCATCTAGTATTTCATAAGCACACATTGGGTGATATTTCTGACATTTTAATATACAAAGAGAAGTGGGATAACTTGAGGCAATACATTTTCTTTATTCATTAGGTATACAGATCATCAGGAGGATACATCAGATTTCGTTAGAGCCAGTTAGTGGATTTCACAGACGATTGCTGTGATGAGGTTTGTTGTAGAAAGTATGATGCTGTAGCACTGTAAGTGAATTACAAAAAAATATGAAAATAAAACGTATTAAAAAGTGATCTCACACTAATAACTCTCCAGTTGAAATAAAACACATTAAAAGCATTGAAGTGTCTTTCAAAGTATTTCCTGAGCTAAAACTAAGCTACAGGAGTTGAACTCTTCTTGGAGCAATGCTGTCTTGTTCGTTCCCGGCAGCAGGACAGTCCACTACTTTGACTTGTGTTCTTGCATTCTCTTTCTTTCTTCACCTTTCATTCTCCCAACTACTGCTGTATTCCATGTGGCAGGTGAATAAAGACAGGGTTATGGCTTGGGAATTTGGTAAGATGAAGAGTGGGAAATTTTACAGGAGGAAAAACAGAACAGGTTTGCTTCCTTTTTCTTAGCCAGGACAGAGGAAGAAATGTGGAGCCACCATGATTCAAGTGAAAAACCTGCTTTCCAAATCATTTATTTAATTGCCCCAAATCTTAATTTCCTGCTGGCTAATGACACCCACAGTTCAAGCTTGGTGCCTTACTCAAAGTAGCCATACTGTAAACAATGTAGAAATGAATGAATGAATGAGCCTGGCCACTCAGGAGCTGAACTCCTTGTCACGTTGGTCTAGAAATATACGAGTAAACAGCTGACTAGTGAGCAGAAATTACTAAAAAAGAAAATAGAGGATTGTTTGGTGATGGTGTGTCAATGGTGATATCCTGACTTGGAGGGTTTTCTTTATTCAATAGGTATACAGATCATCGGGATGATAGATCAGATTTTGTTAGAACCAGTTAGTGGATTTTGCAGATGATTGCTGTGATGAGGTTTGTTGTAGAAAGTATGATGCTCTAGCACTACAAGTGAATTATACAAATTTTTTATATTTTTTTGTTTTTATGTAGGAGAGTGTCCTTGATTGGGGGAAACTAGAGTTTTAGAGATAATGAGACACTGTGTCTATAAATTGCTCTGAAATTGTTCAGGAAAAGACAAAATGAAAATAGCATAGATAGATAGATAGACAGACAGACAGACAGACAGACAGACAGATAGATAGATAGATAGATAGATGGGAGAAGCAAAGTGGTAAAATATTGGCAGTTGGGG